>NC_050192.1:13519269-13819269 GCF_008315115.2 Sander lucioperca | reverse complement strand
ACTGTTCGTTATTTAATTAAGGGGCCACCGGAGGAGTTTTGTAGCCTCTAACCTAAAAAGACGTGACCCTCCCCTTGTCAGTAGCCTAATAATTTTCCTATGACCCTCCAAAATGATTTGAAAACAAGGTATGACCCTCCCCTTGGGTTCAAGCCTGCACTTAGCAAAGAAGTACAGACACCATGTGATTTTTACAGCCATGACAAACATGAGTTAACCTCTGCTTCTATGTCGTATAGGCTTCGCCCTCTAAGCCACGCTATTGGGTTTATCCCTTCGCGCATGCGCAGTCGTGAAGATTTTCTTTCCCGCCCTAGCGTGCCGCTCGGGCTTCAACTACGTCCGCAAATACTGTATATAAACAGAGCGGACCCGTAGCTCTACTCCCACTTTTTCTTCAAGCTAGCAGTATGAAGACAAGCTCGACTTCCAGCGGTGTTCACCTCCGCCCCACCTGCCGGACTGGCTGCATCCTGCCGCCGGACCTCCATCCCCGCTGTGAGACCTGCCTTGGCGCCGCTTACGCCTCTTGCCAGTTCTGCATCCGCCTGCCATCTAAAGAGCTTAACCGGCGGGTGGAAGCTTTCTGGAGTGTCAGGCTCTCACCCCCGATGCCTCCTGCCAGTTCTGCATCCGCCTGCCATCAAAAGAGCTTATCGGCGGGCGGAAGCTTTTCTGGAGTGTCAGGCTAGCGGGGAAGGGGATGGCAGCTGGGCAGACAGACGGCAATCCGTCAACACCCTGGATCCGCCGGAGGAAGGCTTTATCGATGAGCACGAGTCCGATGGCTCGATTCTCTTGGATAACGCCTCCGTCACCGGCTGTCCTTCCTCCCCCTGGGAGATCTGGACCTCGAAACGGGGATCGATGCCTTCCCATTGTGGCTCTCCCCATCTCCGGAATGGCCAAGGGCACCGCTCCGGCGGTCTTCCCCTCTGCCTCAGGCGGCTCCACTCTCTCTTTTGGATCTGCCGGAGATCATCAAAAGACGGCAGACCAGAGAGGCATAGCGCTCCCGGCTGAGCTTCCAGCCCCCGCTCGCGGCCTCTTGAGCGGGGATGTTTACGCTCAGGAGCCGCCTTCCTCACGGGCCCCACTCTGGCCGCGCTTCACGGAGCTTCGGCCGTTTGTGGAAGAAGCGCTCTCCCAGCCCGGGAAACTGAAGGCTCCCGTCTTTCGCTACGCCCAGTTTACCCGGGTTCAAGGCGACACAGAAGCGGGCTTCCCTTCGGTCCACCCTCTGGATCAGAGTCTGGCGTCCATCCTGCTTCCGAAGGCCACTTTTTTTCGGCCACCGGAAGCCTACGCCTCCTTCGCCCCATGGTTCAGGTATGTGCTCAGGTCACTGACCGGTCACACCAGTGTGCGGCCCAGGGTCTCGCGGCACAGAACAATATAGCTTTGCTAGCCGCCTCCGCCATGGCCATTAGCCTACTCCGGGAGCTCCTCCTCCGGAGCTAGTCACGGAGATTGGCAAAGCTATGACCGCGATCCTCACCCTGACCATGGCGTCCACGGTGGCGTCGTCCAGAGTCATGGTGTGGCAGACTGTGGAGCCAGCGAAACATCTGGCTCCACATGACACAGCTACCCACTGACATCAGACGCAAGCTTCTGTACGGCCCCATAGCTCCTGATGGACTATTTGGGCCCCGCCTACAGACAGCCACGTCCCATTTGCACCAAGCAGAACGATTTCGAATGCTCGGTTCTTGGAAGGCGGCTCCTCCACAGCAGCGCCGTCGCCATGACAACCGGCATGAAAGGAAGCGTGCCACAGCCTCTGCTGCGGCTGCGTTTTCCCAGGCTTCGAGCTCCGCTCCTCCACCCGGCCCCCCTCCGCAGCGACTGCCGGCTCCACATGACCGGCAGGCCTCTCGGAGCCGGAGGACCATGAAGGCGGCCCCCACCTGGTCTAACCCACCCCCGAGCCCCCCAACAAACAGCGGCGTCGGGGCGCGGGAAACGTCTGTCCACATACAATTCAGAGATGGAAACACAACGGCCCTTTTAAGGGCCACCCCCACCCATCTAAAGAGCAGTTTCCCCTCAGCCAAGCAGCCCCTGTTCCCATTGAACAGTGCGCTGACAACATGACAGTCGTTCCCCACACAAGCGCACACCAGCCCACCGCTGCACGCGGAGCTCTACCGCTCTCTCACTATGCAGACAGCGGGAGCGAACGCTCATTCACTATGAACGGTGCCGCTCAGTCATCCCTCTCCCCCCGGCCATGCCAGCGGGACGAGGAAGACAATGACCCGGTGACCGCTCACGGCGGTGACCGGCCCTTTCGACAGAGCCCTCCATGGGCTGGGCGTCACAATCTCACGTCTCGCCCAGCGGTGGAATGGGCTCTGCGCTCCTTGCTGACCATGTCCGTAAACAAACATACAGACATGTGCACGCCTGCTCTCAGAGCACAGCGCAGCATGGATCAGGCTGACACACATGGACTCATGGATGTCAAAGCTGATAACACGGGGCTATACACTTCAGCTCGCCTCCCCCCCCGCTTCGCTTCGCGGGCGTATTGGAGACAACCGTGTCATCCCAGGCAGAGCCAGATGCCATGACAGAGCTAGGGGAGCTACTGTCATGGAGCGACCATTCCACATGCTGACCATCAGACATGTGTTGGAATGTGTGCGCCACCAAGAATGATTTGCATCTGTGGATCTGAAAGACGCATACTTTCACATCCAAATCATTCCCAGACACAGGAGATTCCTGCGCTTCTTTTCCAAGGGGTCCATTTTCAGTACAACCGACTACCGTTCGGTTACTCACTGGCACCCCGCACTTTTTCCAAGTGCATGGAGACGGCACTTCAGCCGTTGCAGAAAAAAAGGCGTCAGAGTCCTGTTTTATCTGGACGATTTGCTCATCCTGGCTCCCTCTCGGGAAACGGCGGCGCTGCACACTGTGGCAGTTCTGCAGCACCTGCAGACACTGGGTTTCGCCATAAACTGGCAGAAAAGCTCATTGGTTTCCACACAATCGATAGTTTATCTGGGCGTAGTGCTAAACTCGATTGTTATGAGAGCCAGGCTGTCAACACCAAGGCAAGACGCGCTGCTCTCTCTCCTGTTGCGCACCACGCCACCTGCAAAGGTGTCAGCGCTGTCCGTCATGCGCCTTCTGGGCATGATGTCCGCGGGCTACATGGTGGTCCCCCTGGGGCTTCTCCACATGAGAAAAATCCAGAGGTGGTTCCTCCGTCAGCGTATCGACCCCATACATCACAAGTGGCGAATGCTGATCATTCCTCCTTCCCTACAGTCGGACCTGTCATATTGGGGGAACCCCCGGACCTTGTCAGCTGGGGTTCCCCTGGGCAGGAGCCTTCTGCTGTGGGCACACAGTCACCTGCTATCCCTCAAGGCTGTTTACATCCCCGGGATACTAAACCGGGCGGCAGACCTAATGTCGAGGGGAGGGCCCTCTCACAACGAGTGGAAATTGAATCTCACTATTGTTCAGAAGCTGTGGAGCAGGTTCGGGAAAGCGGAGGTGGATCTGTTCGCCTCACCCCTCGGCGTGGACGCTTTCTCCCACCACCCCTGGCCCAGAACCCTCCTATACGCTTTTCCCCCGGTCCCTCTGATTCCTCGTCTCCTGGAACGCATCCAGGAGGAGAATCTGTCGGTCATCTTGGTGGCGCCGGAGCGCACGAGCGCATCCTGGTTCCCAACACTGGTCCAGCTGCTGGCGGGTCCCCCCTGGCAATTGCCGTGGCGCGAGGACGGCCTGTCACAGCTGGACGGCGCGATATTCCACCCCCCGGTGATAACCCAGCGACTGTGGGGCTGGCTGCTGAGCGGGAACGCTTGCAGAGGTTAGGCTTGCCTCCTGCCGTGGTGCGCACTATTCAGAGTGCGAGAGCCCCCTCCACAACAGCGTGTTACGAGGCGCGTTGGTCCGCTTTCCAGCGCTGGTGCACGGAGAGGGAAACAGATCCTATATCGTGTCCCCTGTCTCTTGTGTTGACTTATCTCCAAACATTGGTAGATAACGACCTGGCTCCGTCCACAGTCAAAGCCTACGCAGCGGCCTTTTCATCCTGCCACGAAGGCTATGGAGAGAGAACGGTTTTTGCGCACCCCCTAGTAAAGCGTTTTTTGAAAGGGGTCAGACGACAAAAACCCGCCGTGCGCTCTCTCACTCCCCAATGGGATCTGGCCCTGGTGCTTCAAGCTCTGGGGAAGCCTCCTTTCGAGCCTTTGGCACAAGCCTCTCTCAGGTTGCTTCTCCCTAAAAACGGCGCTTCTCCTTGCCCTGACGTCAGCCAAGCGAGTGAGCGACGTATGTGCGCTGTCAGTTTCACCGTCCTGTCTCTCCATTAGAGGGGACGGGAGCGTAGCCACCCTATAGCCTAACCCTTCTTTCACACCGAAAATTTTAACAAATTCCTTTCGGTCGAGGGTTTTTTCCCCCCACCTCATAACAACGACGCGGAGGAGGTTTCCCACCGATTGTGCCCGGTGCGTGCGTTATCACAGTACGTTTTACGCACGGCGGACATAAGGCGGACACAACAGCTGTTTGTACACTATAGGGAACACTCCCAAGGAGCGGCCCTGTCTAAACAGCGTCTGTCTCACTGGCTGTGTGAGGCTATCACCCAAGCCTATAACACGGAGGGGGCGGAGCCCCCCCAGGGCATCCGGGCACATTCTACAAGGGCACTATCGGCATCAACAGCTCTGTTCAGAGGCATGTCAGTAGCCGACATCTGCGCGGCAGCCTCTTGGGCATCCCCATGCCCTTTCATCCGTTTCTATTTGCGGGATATGTCCGAGCCATAGATATAGAACAATTGTTCTATATCTATGGTCCGAGCCCTCTCCGTCGTATGTGGGCCGGGTGCCGAGAGGAGAGCGGTGTCCCACATATATGTGTAGCCTATGTACATATGTATATATATATATATATATATATATATATATATATATATATATATATATATATATATATATATATATATATATTTGTCGCTATCATACACCCTCTCTCACTGCCATGCACGCCTACAATCATGATATGTGCCACTGCATGTGCACTGCCTGGGGTCCTCCCCCCCCCCTACTCTGGGTGGCTGGGAGGGACTCGGGCGTCCCATAATTATCAATCAGGTACTACCCTCACCAATCATGCACGCCTTTCCTCTCGGCTAGGCCAAATTATTACCATGGCAGGCCCTGTTACCTAGATAACGGGTTATCTGATACAGTCCCCTGTCAGTGCATGAGAGAGAGAGACAGAGGGAAAAAAAGTTTAGTCTATGTTCCACTGTGGGCTCTAGGTCACAGGTTGACTACATCAGCTTCGCCCTAACCCAATAGCGTGGCTTAGAGGGCGAAGCCTATACGAAATAGAACGATAGTTACGTTATTGTAACTCCAGATTCTATGAGTATAGGCGTAGCCCTCTAAGATCCGGGCCACCTGCTCCAGTTACATTAGCTGAAGAAAAAGCTTATGTTGGGAGCAGAGCTACGGGTCCGCTCTGTTTATATACAGTATTTGCGGACGTAGTTGAAGCCCGAGCGGCACGCTAGGGCGAGAAAGAAAATCTTCACGACTGCGCATGCGTGAAGGGATAAACCCAATAGCGTGGCTTAGAGGGCTATGCCTATACTCATAGAATCTGGAGTTACAATAACGTAACTATCGATTCTCATCTTACACATGACACTCCTCTGTTATGGTGTGGTGGCCGTTTCAGTAGATTTACTCACTAACATTGTTGTGAAAACACAATAAGCATGGAAACTAAATGCACACTTCATGCATCACTGCATTACTTCAAATACTAAGTTACTCCTCTAGTAAACTAGTATTCATATGAAATAAAACAATAAAACATTGAGACCATTCAGCAAAGGACGCTGGGATATAACCAATTCAACACTGGTTGCTATGGACTTGTCACTATCGTCATTGTATATTTTAGCACATAGGTAAAGATGCCGAAGCTGAACATTATATTCCAAAACACATATGTTTATTTTGAAAGTTTTTAAGTTACATTGTAACAATTTAACAATTCGCCCTTATGAAATCCAATTGCGGCACGGCTGTTTTGGAACTCAATAGACAGACGCTTAAATTCAACTAAAATGTAACGGTGAACAATCAGTGTTGGACCTACAGTCTGTTGAGATGCCTCTCCAAACGCAGAAACCAAGCGCAGTCACACCATAAAACGTTAAGACACGTTGAGAAAAAAAGATCCCTATTTTGCCGTAATCCAATGACACGAAAAAAAAGTAATCCACAACGATCAGTAGAGTAGATCCACAAAAAGGTAAATGATACTGTGTATCCAGCAAGGCCGATACGAGCGTCACATTCACCAGCCAGCTCTAAAGGCCTCTCCACTTCGCCGTTTAAACAAAGTGGAATAAACGTATACAAGTCCAAATCTACACAAAACCCGCAATCAATTAGTAAGCTGACATCACATGTATATAGATGGCATTTAGGAAACCTTTATTGCAAGGCTGGCACGGCAAGATCCAGACTAGTGCAATAGTAACTTTAGTTTTTTGCGTCCTGCTGCTCCCATCGTCAGCCAGGTAATATTTTTTTTTACTAAAGCAGTATATGAACTCTGATGTATTACCTATCACCATTTAGTTGTTTTGTGTTATTTAAGATAGCCTATTTATAAAATATCTGGTCATGCCAGATCTAATTATTCCACTAATCTTTTAAACAATGCAATTACCCGTTTCAGACACCAGGGGGCAGTGCTCCTCCTGCCCCCCCCAGCAAACTCCGCGTATGCGGTCAGACCTATCTGCTAGGGGGCCGAGACTGAGAGCTACATGGATAAATATGCACCAAACAAGCCACTTTGAAATTTTGCTCTTTTCATTAATAAAAAGGTTGGGTGACCCCCCCGCCCAGACTAAAAGATGTTGGATGACCCTCCCCTCAGCAGAAAATAAAAAGACATGACCCTCCCCTATTTTCCTCCGGTGGTCCATTCTATAAATACCTAACGGTCCCTATAAGAGTTTTTTGTATATGCAACTTTTTTTCTGGAGAAATCCTTTTAGTAAGGACTAATCTTCGAAATAGCAGACGTAATGTGTAATTGAGAGTAAATAACTTTCTTGCACAATGAAATGTGATCTTGCTCAATAAGCAACACTGAAAAAAAGTGTTTAGAACCATTTTTTTTTACATTGCATCCAAGTATTTAAACTGTTATCAGTGCAACAAAGTTTCAACCATCCAGACCCAACTCCCAGGTGACATGAACAGATATTTCCCTCAAGCAGGAGAAGCCTGCTTTGGCTGACTCGGCTGATGTCTGGGGTCCCCAGTTGTGAGATCAGGATAGGAAACTCATCTGTTTCACTAGCCTAGCTCAGCCTCGCCCTGTCCCATGTCGACCCAACTGTGACAACAAAGCTAATTACCGAACCTCCGATCCCACAGTGAGACAGAGAGAGTGAGACACAGTGAGTCTTGTTAGCCTCTGATTTACACTTTTAATTGAATCAAGTGTCTCAGCATCATCTGGCTCATACTGACTGATTTGGCTGCTTACAAGAGCCAATATCCAGAGCAGTTGAGTTTGACTAAGGTTGAGTTCAAAATTAGCAATTCATACTGATGACACACCTGGACAAGGCCCCGCTCACATCTCATATTATGTGATCCGATTTCATGGGCCCTGAATGATTTCTTCTGCATCTGTTCACATTCTGATTGAATGTTAGCTGTGCCTGCATGCTTTTATATTCAGCATTAACCTGTTTTTTTATCATCCAGATAAGACAGTGAATGTGTTTTTATGTGTTAATGGGGCCAAGATGACAATAGGCCAAAGTGGCCCAGATGTCCGCCCCCACACAAAATACACTTAATTCCTTTATCCTCCCATAATCTTGACCTTCACTTTACAAGACGGCAGATGTGTAATAACTGAGGCTACAAGGTCTGCTTCGCCCTACCCCCTTTCTGCATCAGCTCGTAAATCCTTGCCCAGAGTAACTCCAATCCTTGAACCATGAATAATCTGCACATATCTGCCTTGAATATGAAAATCTATACATTTCAGCTTATCTTGACAGTGAATGTTGATCGGATCAAATCTTTTGCCTTCCAGTCCAAGTAGTTCTTGATTCAAGCTGGAAAAGTCTGATCATGCTCATATGCACCAGACATTTTACAACAGATCAACATTTTTGGGAAAATGCTTATTTGCTTCGAGTCAAATATGTAGCTGGAGGCAGCTGGTTAGCTTAGCACAATATGAAAATAAGCAGAAACAAGTCCCCTTTCCTTGTTGTAACACAATCTGCCAACCAGCACCTCTAAAGCTCACTATTTAGAACAATATGTCTTGTTAGTTTAATACTCACAAAAAACAGACTGCAACAATGACAATTTGTCGTTTTACGGCTATTTCATGACCAGGTTCAGCAACTTCCTGGGATCTCCGTGGTTGCCTGGCAACTGTAGATATACAGTCCAAGTAGATAAAACCAGGCTAGCTTTTTCAGCTACATACCATACAGGCAGTATGAGAGGTATTAATCTACTCTTCTAATTCTCAGCAAGAAAGCGAATTAGCAAATTTCCCAACACGTCAAACCTTCCTTGAACTATCCTTGAGCATTGTTCTCTCAATAACCATAAGTAAGATACAGATCCATAATGGCATCCTGACAGGAAGTTAATCGTGTGCAGGGTCCTGCCATATAATGTAGTGTCTGATGCAAACTATTGGAGATGAAATGACCATGTGGGTCTGAGAGAAAGTGCTATGTTGAAAGAGAAGCCTGAGAGTGGGCAGATTTTGGCAGCCTCCTCCAAATCATTGTCTGCATAGTAGGGAGTGTTGCACGGTTAAATGGCCACTAAACGCATCCTCAGCCCTTGTAATTTGAGATAATGGCTTTGACATTTCAATGTCAGACCTACTGTGAGCCACAGCAAGCAGGCCTGCTGTAAAACAGGGCACAAAAGTTGAAACGGTGCTGCTGCTGAATCTGTAATCTCTCATCCCGTTATTACTTCTGCTCGAGGAGAAACTAGTACTGGTTCTAGTACATTTAACTTAAAGAGTTGTAGTGGTGATGGAGGATGCCTAGGTTGAAAATGGCAGCACACTAAGCTCAATTAGCTTGAAAATCCCAGAAAGTTAATTCTCTCATATTAAACTAAGTCGTCCCTTCAGAGTTCAGACACCCACTCATTAATAATAGTGAATAGACCAGTGGTTAAACACCAAACAACTGACTAAAAACATGATTTGAGGAAGTTAAAATTGTATTTAAAAAGGCACAAAATTGCCACCCCACACAGTGCCTTCAGATGAATTTGAATAAACAGTAATAGAGGAACAGCCGATGTATTTGCTGCTCCAGTCTCTTTGCTAAGATGCAACTTGGGCTATAAAAGCACATTTATTCCCCCAAATAAATTGCACGCAAGCGTCAGGCACATCACTTTGCCTGTATTAGAAGGTAATGCCCCATGACAGGCTGTAATTACCCACAGACGAGATACTTAGCTGTAGAGAAACAGGAAAAAAGAAAGGCAGTAGAGAACGTGTGTGTGCGGTTGTACGTATGCATGCATCTGAGTTGATGGGTTTGTTTGAGAGTGTGTGCGGCAGTCTCTGACTCAGCACATCCTCATGGGCCTCAGAGGCGGCTGACTCTTTTATTACCTAATCCAGTTTAGGAAATGAATCCGGCCCGTAATCTAATATAACTGTTCTATACATGAATCCCTGACTTTAGCTATAACCACAGCTTGCAGGCAGGGTATACAGCAATGAAAAAAACGCCCAACAAAAGACAGCATTTATCTCTTTTTCACTAATTGCCACTGTGAATACTCATTTTATAGCTCATACCTGCAGTTTGACATTTACAGCACCTAAGCACAGCAAGTTAAGAGTGGTGAAAGGTTGCTCTGGTTCATGCCATTTTTCTCTTCTACTCTCCCCGTTACGTGTTATAAATAAAAGCCGATATGAAACGTTGCTTCGAATGTCAGCTTTTGTCTTTCCAAATTCTCCCCAAAACCTTGCTCTGTGCCTAATAGCAGCCTTCAGGCATGAGCCAGGCCATAGCCCTGCTTTCTGAGACCCAGCAGCGCCTCGGACACATGTCCAGCCAGGCAGGAACTAACCGAGGTGAAAGCTCAGTGAACAAATCCCTCAGAGATAGTGTGCCATGTATCGTTTCATTTTCCCTTTACACTCAGCTCACACTCCTAATATTTGCCAGGTAATGCTAGCGTTTCTACAGCCAGCCATGTTAAATGAGCCCGACTGATGTCTGCCACCATGTCTTGCTTTCTCCTTTTTATCCACCGTTTTTCTCTTCCATTTCCATGTACTGTTATCAAACTCATTTGTATCTATATTCTCTTCTCATAAAACTACATATACATCAGACAGCAATGTTTAAATCGTTTTTTTATCCAAGTTTAATTTTGATATTGTCAGGCATAACTTAAATGAGGCACAAGGGGAATTAACGTGGAAAATGCCACTTGACCTAGGGCTGGGCAATATGGCCAAAGTTTTCTATCCTGATATAGGTCATTTCATCTTGATAACCACATATATCATGATGTAGCATGTTTTCTGCTAATTCAATAAAGTATATAAAATAACCACATGGTAAAGGCTTTTTTGTAAACTCCTGTGTGAATTAAAAACGTAACAAATGAAAAGTACTGAGTATTTTCTCATTTTATTAAGAACTTAATTGCAAAATGAACATAAAATACAAGGATCAGAACGTAATGCAGTTTGGACGCTGGATTTTTCGACATCAAGGATAGAAACTATATTGAAAAATATATACAATAGAATTTTAATTGTTTTGACAATATACATTGTCATATGGCCCAGCCCTAACTTGACCTTTTGGAAAACTCACAGTGACACACTTTAAGGCAGCAATCCACTCCAGAGTTTAGGGTTGTGTGGGAGACACTAGCCTGGTGCTAGCCGCTCAATTTTCATTTCCCTTCAGTACTCCTGTACTCTCTGTACAAATGAAATGTACGAGAGTCTGGTAGGACCAGGCTAATCCAACACAGCTAATAAAGTAGGAAATAAAGGATGGTCAATACGACTTCTTAAGGTCAGTGCACCAATAAAAAGCATTGGCTCCTTCTTGATTTGTCGTTTTTCATGACACATCACTTTTTCACAGCGTGGCAAGGACAACTTTGTTTGTGCAGAGCACTGTAATGACTTCTTCAACTTGAATTAATTTGCACAATACAGGGCCAGTGTCTAGAGATTATGCACTGCCTCACAACAGATGCATCTGTCTTGGTTCAATTCAAGATTCAAGAAGGAATAAATGCATGTCTGAAATGTTGGAAAGTGACGAGGAAAGGATCCCACAGCAAGAGTGGCAGGTTGCCCTCGTGGTTAGACAGTTCCGTAAGCAGAGGGTCACAGAGTTCAGCCCCACAACAGTCAATGTTTTTGTCTATCCTGTTGAAAGACTTTAGAAAGACACTGAGCCCATCCCTGCTCACACGGCGAAAAGTGTAAGCTGAATCCCCAGATGTAAATAAGAGGCAAGGCAAGGATATATATATATACACAAACGCAAATATAAAAAATTAGGCATCCCCATTAAAGATGATCCCACATCCATCCTTAAGGCACTTTAAGGCACGATCATATTGAAAAAGAATTACATGAAACCAGAAAAGCTTGCCAAAGAAATAATTATAATGGCAAAATAGTATTCAAAAACACAATATCACACGGCCCCAAAACAAAAACATACAATTTGGTATTTTACCTCATATTTTAAGAAACTATAGGTGTGTACTTCATATGGATTGATCCACTGTTATTGTGGAATATCTTACCATTAAAAGAAGTTATTTTATAAATTTTTTCACTCCCTCTTTTTGTGTTATACAATATAATATAATATTGAGCTGGTGTTTTGCTATGAAATTACCAGCACAACTGCTCTGCATCATAGCAATTAAACAGAAATACATATGGGAGGAGTTGAACCTTTCTATAAACACCTCCTACGCAGAAAAACAAACTACCAGAGTCAAAATGTACATGTCAACTTCCCTTATTATCTAAGAGTGCACCAGTTTAATGCCCTGCCCAGTGTCCAGTACAGCTGGTGGGAACCAAGCTAGTTTACATCTCCTGAAGCAGCGCAGAAACACACTACATAACCAGAACAGGTTGAGGCCACAGCACCAGTTGGAGAGGTGCACCATGGGATATGTAGCCTTTGGAAAGTGTGTCTTCCAATGTTTGGCCACATCACTTCCAGTGGGCAGGTGAAGCGTGTAGTCACTCCAGCGTTTGGACACGCCGTATGCGGCCGTCACAGTCCTGCCCTTTTCTGACCACTGGGTGTCGCTGTCTGGGTTGCAGTTGAACTCCACCCATTCGGAAGTGAAGTCCCCGAGGAGGGGGGTGTCTCCAGCCTCTGGGTCCACCCGGGTGGCGGACAGCTCAGCGCCCTGCACGGCTACATAGATGCTGTCCACCCTGCGTATCTCCTTCACCCAGGGGAGAGAGTTTTCAGTATCCAAGACGAGGATGAGACGGGAGAAGTGGCCGGCGTTCTTCTCCTTCCACAACTCCAGCAACTGGGCCATGTGGAGGCTCTCACCTCCTGCAGGAAAGGAGGTTAGATAGTGAGAAGGGAGTGATAGAAAGAGGAATAGAGAAAGACAAGTGCAGTGAGGTAGTGTCGCGGGACAAAAAGAGAGGGGAAAAGGAAGGGAGAGAATGATAAATCATTGTTCAAGTCCATACTGTATCCCTATGTTTTGTATATTAAAAGGTCTTTTTGAACTACATATTTGCATTTTTATGTTTTTAAATAGCTAAAACTCTTCACCAAACTTGCTTATAGAGATATACGGTGGTGGTTATAGGGTCACTGTCGTGTTCAAGGACATTTCAACAGGACACAGGCTGTTGATGGACACAGTGGCTTTGCAGGGATCAAACCTGTCAACTTTCACTTGCGGGACTGTCTGTCTAACTGCTGTCATCCCAACCACACACATTGCACAAAAGATGCTGTTTTCCAGGTGGCAGATCCAAAGTACAAAGATCAGAGCTGTGGTACCTCGCCAAGAGATGTACCGAAATTATTTTCGTTACCTCAAAATGATCATTTACTTCAAAAAAAAGTGCAAGGTAAGTAAATAAGAGCAGAGGAGAAAAATGACTCATACTCTTGACCACAGAGCAACTCCGCCAAGGACTGATTTATATTTGGATATGAAAATGGGCTCCTTCCACATGCCTAAAAATCTACAACAAGCCAATTCAGAGACAGCGCTGTCACATTACTAAATGGCATGTATCCACTGTAATAAACAGAGTAAAGACAAACTTCTTTCATGGATGACTGTATAATTTAGGACTGGCCACACAAATATGCTTTGAAATCTGTGACTGCCTGGATTTCTGCCTAAACAAGCCCACTTTTTCAAAACGCATGCAATTATCCACCGAACACGTCCCTTCAGGATGGTAACACAGGAAGTGATTATCTTTTCAATGGGGATTTTTCTTCTTGTTTGCAGCAGCACACAGAGATAACGTGTCAAGTCATCTCTGAACAGAGGCGCTGGAGCTGACACGGTGTTAACCTGCTGTGATTCTCTTTTCTGCGGAGGGAACGCTCGTGTCACAGCAGACCGCCTGAAACTTTCACAGAATCTTCTCTACTGGAACAAAAACTTCTGTGCCGAGTCCTTCACAGCAATTTTGACTCTTTTGGCTTACTCGTATGATCTGTGCAAATCGGACTCTGACTGACAGAGAGGAGGGGAAATGAAAAGAATGGAAATCAGACTGTAATGCAAATTCAGTTTGCAGGGAGAATACAAAATCTACCTAATGCCACCTGGCAGCAGCTCTGCAGTAAATACATCTTTTGTGGTAAATGTTTGTTGTATTGAATTCTGAGTCAAGTCTTTAGTTGATTACAAACTGTTAATTTGTGATAACTACAAGCCAACTTTGAAGAGATTAAACTGATATCCAACTCGCTGTTCATTGTGATGATTGACGGTGGCAAATTTAATCTTTCTGATGTTTACAAATACAGTTTTCACTTGAGGCAACTGAGTGGCTCTTGTCACCCTGCAGGGAAGCTTTCATAGATACATCTGCTGTGAAAGAATGCAACAGCAAATGCTAAAATAAATTATTTTTGTTCTACATGAAAGTTAAAGTCACTGTGCTCATCTCCTTTAGTGAATCAAGATACTCGGAACATGCAATGTTCAATAATAAATCATGATGCATATTAATAAAGCAGTGTCTTTTAGACAGCTGTTATCGTGTAATAATCCAACCTTTTTGTCTGATGTAACTCCACAACTCTGTCCAATGAACTCAACTCCCCCTTCATGGACACTACCCGTCACATCCAAAATGTGTTCATTTAGATTCATTTTAAACTGGATGTTATTAACATTGTTCGTTATGCAAAAGTGGTCATGTTACAATATTTCTTTATTCAATTGAACTGTCAATGTTTAGGTCAGGTTTGTTCAAATTTGCATTTTACTACTAGCACTTGGGGTGGTAGCAGGTAGACATTTCAGCCATTTATCCATCATTTTACACTAAAGATTTCAACTTTGCAACCGTTTTATTTGTAACTTTAGGCTAACTTTAGACTTCTCGACTACTTTTCACACACTCTCGAACTCAACATGTTATGTTCAGCTGTTGCACCTCACTTCATTTGTGAATCTATATATTTTAATCAAAGCTACAATCTTTCTATATACTCTCTGGCAACTGCAGAAGTTCCCCCTGCAGTAAAAGTACCCCTGGTAGGCAATCTCTGTAATAATAGGTAAACTCTACTGGTGGTAGAAATGGAGTTTGGAAGAAAAGAATGCAAGAATATTGTAATCTCATGTTACGTACTGCTGTATACAGTATGCTGTATGTTGTATGTTAGGCACATTGAGTTTACCTGGAATGCAAATGCTATGTAAATAAAATTGCCTTGCCTAGAATGATAAGCACATGGTAGTATTGCAGTCAAATGGAAAAAATAACTGAAATAAGCATGAAGATTACCAATCTATGTTTCAAGATTGCATCCGTAATACATTCACAGAAATTAAATGAGCGAATAAGAGAGAGGATTTAACTGTGAAGACATTTTCCAAGAAGGAAAAGAAAAACATTTTTTGTGGGGATCTTACCGGCCAGAGCCCAAGCCCCAGTGCCTTTGTGCGTGTGCCCACTGTAGAAAATCAGATAGGTGTCATGACGGGGCCCGTCTGCTGTACGAAGCTCCAGAAAGTTGCGTAGCTTTGTCTGCACGGCCTCCAGTGTGACACCACTGGTGGAGTAGTCACAACCAAACGTCTGGATCATGTGGTGGGAGAAGAGGCGCTGCACGTTGTTCAGCATACCTGTTGAGCGCAGGTTCAGCTGTTGTACCTGCTCAGGTGGTAGGAGAGTGGGCTGGCCATCAGCACTGGATGGAAAAGAGATGAGAGCATGTGAGAAAAAACATTTTAAATCTACTCCGAGGGAGATTCAAGTTAGGTGGCTTGTCAGAAGCGGAGAAACAGGGGGCAAGCAAACGAGAGATGAATGAGTGAGAAGTTGATAGTTTGACACACCGGGAGAGAGGAGAGAGCAGAGGATGAGAGGAGTAGCAGCAGTCTGCATCACCGGGGAGAGAGGAGACGGAGGGCAGACGATGAGAAGAGATCGGGAAAAGGAGATGGAAAGAGTGGGAGTGGTGGATCACTGTTTAAGGAAATTACATTAGCCTCAGGGATGTAAAGGAAGTCAAGAATGAAAGGAAAGTCAGAAAATGGCAAAAAAAGAAGGAGGGGGTATAGAGAGGAGAATTAAGCAGTGTCAAGAAAATGACAATGGGAACTGAAGTTGTTGAGGGCAAAGTGATTTTTATAAAAGTGTGTGTGACTGATAATAACAAGTGGATGATAACTAGAGGGGGCACACACAAAGTCAAGGCTAGCAGCTACTCGGTGCAGTCATACATTTCCTTTCTATCTCTGGACTTGATGTTATTCATGGCCAATCAGATGGCAAAGCCATACTTCACTCTTATAGACATCTGCACGACACTGCCATCACATTATGCTGTGCACCCATTATCACCTTGAACCTCACGTTGAGGAGGAAAGGTCTCAATGCAGACACTCCTTGTGTTAAGCTAGTTTTCCATTTGTATTATTTTGTGTGCGTTTGGAGAGTAAGATAAACAAACAATCTTTTTTATATTTTGTAAAAGTAAAGACAACATTTTTGGCATAACGTTAACGCCTGTTATAAAGATACCCAGTCAGAAAATGATATGCTGCAACCTTTGCATGGCTTGCCAAGCTCACCGTTCACCTAAACCCATCTAATCTTTTCAGATCTCATTGCGCCCAGGGGAGTGAAGGCTTGTAGCTTGAGAATTCAAAACACATCTTCCCGTTACACTCTTTCATCCTTAAAAAAAATCCTTTTCTCCACATCTCTCTCAGAGATTCACCCCTCCTTCACAATTCCTCACCTTCCTTTGCTCCTGTCAGATTTTTTTTTACCACCACCCCTCCTTACTGTTTACAACCTCAGCCCTCTCCTTGTGTTTTCTCCCCGTCACCCTCCCAGTACCTACCCTACGTGTCTCACCTTCTCACCCCTATCTCTCTAATCTCCCTGTGGGGCTCTTGTCATTGTGAAAACATGATCTGCAGCCATCAAACAGCCCATTATACACTGCTGCATTCTCATCAGGCTCTCAGTCCTCCCTATGGACCCTGCACATACGGCCTCGCATACAGAGCGTCTACAGCTCCAACAGGACATGGGCTTGCATTCAAAATCACCTGGAGTTAAACACTAAGGCTGGCATTCCCTCTGAATGGAAAATCTAACGTTCAGCTAAAAGGTTCAATATACAGAGTGGTCATAAACATAAAAACCTGCCCAAAATCTTCAGGGGCCAGATTTTAAGACCTTCGAGGGGCTCTCGAAGATGGAGACACTAATGTATAAGTGATGGCTAGCTCTTGCTGTTTAGGAGGAGACGTGTCGGCATCATCAAAACTACGCTGTCTATTTCAAAAAACGCTTGGCCAACTAAGAGGGCACTGGGAGACGCAGCAGAAGCAGCAGCAGCTAATGGCTAACTGCTCCAGCTGAACAACTTAGTATGCTGCGGAGAGAGCACTGGAATAATCCCTTAAGGGCCCAAACATTAGCGCCATGTTTATGCATAGTTATTGGCCTATTTATCCAGTTGGTTTTGTGTTAACTGAGGTGGGAGTTGGAATGAGTGATCATATTTACCAGCGCCTGTAATGCCATGAAAGGCTTCGACTTGAGGCAAAGGCGGTCCAGTGTGTGTTTATGTTAGTAAAGAAGATAAGATAGATGAGTGGTGTGTTTTGCTGCTGCTGTTGTGATTAGTTGAGTTGTTATACTTGTGACAGAGACCTAAAACAAATATAAAACATTCAATAGATCTGAACATTTTACTAATTTAGTCAATAGACAGAAGTGCTGAAAATATGAATAGACAAATTAATTCGTTGATTGACAGTTATTATGATAATCTATTAATCATTGAAGTGGTTTTTTTTGCAGCAAAAACACAACATTTTCTTTATTATTTGTGAGGATTTGTCTTTCCTTTGTGTTATGTAATAGTAAACTGTATATATATTTGGGTTTTGGACTTTTGGTCAGACAGTCCAAAGGACAGAACCTTGGGCTTTATGGAATAGTGACAGGGATTTTCCACTATTTTCTGACATTTTACAGACAAGAAAGACAATTTCTTTTACCAGAAGATCATTTGACATTAAAAATAATTGTTAGTTGCACCCCTAATTGACAGAAAATTAAATTACAACAATTTTGATAATTGATCGTTTGAGTCATTTATCAAGCAAAAATGTCAAACCTTTTTACTTTTCAAATGAAAGCATTTCATTTTCTATTTCTTTGTTTATTTTGGTTGTTTTCAAGCTTTTTTTTTGGGGGGGGGGGGGGGTTTGCCTTTATTATAAAGTAGAGAGATAGTGGATGGCATTTAACAAAGATTCCTAGTCAGACTCCAACCAGAGATGTTACGAATACATAGACAGCGTCTTAAAGTCCTAGGCCAACAGACCCTCCTTGCTTTTCTTTGAGTTGTGTCATTATACATTTAATATCTTTGGGTTTTTGACTGTTAGACAAAACAAGCAATTTAAAGATAACCTTGAGTATGAGAAATTGTGGTGTTCACTGCTACTGTTACTTTCAGTTAAAGTCTGTGCAAGTTTGTCTGTGTAAGTCTGTATGCATCTCTATATTGCTGTGTCTCCTCTCTGTTCAGTACCTGCAGTAAGCAGTAGGTATTACCAGGGCGTAGCCAACACAAGTTCCCCCAAGGCAGCTGCCCAGCTCGTGGAACAAGCCGTGGGTCAGAGACTCCAAAGGCAGAACCACCAGCAGAGCACTGAGAAAAAGGCCGTTGAAGGGCTGCAAAAAGCAAAAGAACCAGTCACTTTCATTCATCACTTACAGCTTGTTTTGAAGCAATCAGACCCAGCTAATTGGTGGTGACACTTATAGTTATACAATAGACAGTTATACAATACGGAACTAACACAGTGTTATTATCGCAGGAGAAAACATGACAGGACCTAACTAAATGGAGACACAAAGCAGTGTACGACAGCAGCCTAAACATCCATCACAAGGATCCGTTCAAAAGAATATCTACTGCAGAGTATGAGCCTGCACTTTGTGGGTTGCCTTGGGTCGGTAGAATAAAACTATTATAAGTCTGTCATCTTGTCATCTACTTAAAGTGTCTTTTCTCTAGATTTTTAAGCTTAAAAAAACAAACACACACACACACACACACACACACACACACACACACACACACACACACACACACACACACACACACACACACACACACACACACACACACACACACACACACACACACACACACAACTTTTCAATATAATGCAATCCAGTAGTGGTTCTCACAGATTGAGAATTGATTTGCAGTAGTCGACCCCAAGCTATGGGAATCGGTGGATGTTTACGAGCAGCTCTGCACTTAACAGCGTTGCATTCACAAGCTGACTCCCGGTTAGAAAGGTTGTTTCTATGCAATTGCACAAAGGCACTATTCCGCTCTTCAGCTGATCTACACTGACGCACTCAAATGTACTTCTTTGTACACAGGTTTTTGAAAGATATAATACATACAATATTACCAATAACAACAACTTCTATATAAATTCAATGGAAAGCAGTGCATCCAATGTAACACAACCAACTATTGTATGTCCTTAAACATTTGCATGGAGTTGAATCAACACCTCTCTGACTATGGTTAGTTCCAAAGGCTGTATTTATTGCTGAGACTTTGTTAAGTTACGTTGCCGTTATTTGGTGTGTGTGTGTGTGTGTGTGTGTAAGTTAAGTAGATTTAGGTGGTTGACCATATTTAATACTGTATTTCAACAGCACGGGCAAATAAAAAGATACACAACATCAGAAACCACACACTAACTGTCTCATATGCCAGTGCAGACAGCTCCCACTTTCTCAGGCAAATTTGCTACTGACATCAACAATGTGCAGATCTTAAATTAGGACTCAGGCCCATGAGACTCTTACAAGGTAAACGTCTAATAAGGCTAAATAAGTTATTGCTGCTCTTTATGCAAGTAGATAGGGATATTAAAGTGCTAATTAAATTGGTTCCGCATGAGAGCAGAAGTGCCTCCGCTTGGGGAGCAACTACTAACTACACACCGCCACTAGCATCCCTCTACAGAGTTTATAACATGGGTGTATGATATGTTTATAGAGGCCTTGTCATCAAACTCAAGTGCTGCAAAGTGAGGTAGAGTTAGAGCAGGACCCTTGCCATCATAAGACGTTTTCTATGTAATTCTTATATGATATGACTATGATGATGCTTGCATAAAAAAAAACAATAGGACAGTGAATGCCTTTTCATCTTTAGGTGCTTTGCAAACTTGGCTATAATAGTTTCTAAATTTCTGATGAGTTTAAGTAGCAGTAATCTCTTTAGTGTCTCCTACCTGCCAGGACACAGCCCCCAGTATGACCGTTGACAGCATAGTAAAGAACACCAGCCGTTCTGAAATAAGGCAGAAGTGTCGGATGCCCCTGGAAGCCATGACTTTGTCGAGACTCCGGCTACTGGATCGCTGGGCCCGCCAGGCCTTCTGACATTCACTCAACTTGGTGTGGAAGCCCCATATTGTCATCAGCAGAATTATGTGGCAGATGAACCAGAAAAGGCCAAACAGGCAGAAGCCCGGGATCACCAGATACCAGAGCTCCAAGTGGCCAAGCTAAGTAAGGCAAGGGAAAAATGTCATTAAACACAGCCTTACAATTCGTAACTAAGAAATACAAAACACTGTATCGACATTCAGAAATACTGTTTCATAAGTCACACAGAAGGCCCTAAAGACTTATATAATGGAAATGTCAATTTTTTGCTTGAGTGTACCTTTAAGGCAGCCAGGACAAAAAAGGCCAGCTCAGTCAGACTCAGGGGCAGCAGGGACAGCATCCTCCACACCCTCCCCAGGGAGAGCACTGGTATCCAGCGCTCACTGGGCCCCAGCACACTGAAGTAAACATCTAGCACAGGCTCGCACAGCAGCCTGCCCATGTAGCAGCCTAAAGCATACGGGTTGGCTGTAATGCTTAAGGCCTGGAAAAACACAAGAGAAGTAACCAAGGCAAAACTGACAAGGTTAGGCAAGGCCAGGAGGGATTTCATCCTTAGGTCCACAATGAGAGCCCCCAGGGCCACCACCAAGCCTATTATGGCCACTGACTTGTGAAGAAGCATGGTAGTGCTGGCAATGCCAAATCCCAGGAGCTCCAGTAGCTCAGTTGATGTTAGCAAGGTGGGTTTGAAACGGATGGAGCTGCATATTCGCTCAGTTAAAGCCCATACTGCTTTCATGATTACACTGGCTAACAGGAGATAGTTGGCGACCAGTTCCTTGACATTTGAATTCAAGGCAGGGCTGTTTAGGAAGCACTGAAGGCCGAGCAAAAAGCCAAACCACAAATGGAACAAGCTGAGACTGGCCTTCTCCATAGCAAAGTAGTAATGGAGGATGCTGGCTATCCCCATGACAAAGAGGCCCAGGATGAAGATGACCAGAATCATCGGTTCACTTGTCACCTCCCAGCGTACGTACATGCCAACGCATACCGCCACGATGAGGTTGACGCTGGACAGGTAACCCAGGCAACGCACTGATGTAAACATGTCCACCTCCTTGGGTCCATCGACTGTCAGCTCCTCTTCCTCTTCTTCCCGAGCCATGGCTGATTTCAAAAAAAGCTTAACCAAATACAGTCAATTTCTTCCAGTCACCTTCTCTAGACTTGCACACTTTTGCAAATGGAGGACTACGCCTCTAGATGACATTCTCCAAAATCAGCCCCTGTGAACAATTCAAAAGGTAGTTACTCAAGTAACCGTGTGTCCATTAATCATCCAAACCAAACTATATATGTTACACTTCTTAGCTACTTAGCTCCAGACGAATTTTAGTTAATGCTGTTGTGAGCTTCATTCTTGTTGTATAACATATTACAAATCTCTGAACTTATAAAATGACTAGCTAGGAGGATACAAATGGGCTAACATAACAGTATGATTTGATAGACGTAATGATAATTATAATAATATGGTTAAAACAAAATAAGCAGCAAAACAGTCGAGATAAACTTATAAAATTGCTTAGCAACGTATCAACCAGATGAAAGTGCGGCCCTGCTGTCAGTGTGTGACGATGTGGCAAATCGGGAAGTTTGCTAACTTGCATAGCCTCACTGCTGACTTTTGGTTAACGGTTAGCTAACTTGCCGGTTCACGTGTTAATGCTGTGTCTTTAACTGTCAAAAGAACAAGTAGAAGCCCTTGCACAAACGTCCAAGTGAGAACTTTATAAATGAATAGTAGGTAATGTGTTTATCGTCAAAATGTTGCTTACATGTTGTTTGTTTGGATGACAGCAGCTATGCTTCCGGATTCCAAAAGTACGGCATCTCGCAAGTGTCAAAACACTCAAGCATTCGCTTTTCAGGCTGGGAATATCGACATCATTTTAAACACGAATCACCGAAAACTTCACTTGAAATCAAGCAGTACAAACTCAAAAAGCGTTACCTCGGTCCAACATTAATGCGGTGCCAGAAAAATGTAAAGTCTTATTTCTTTTGATGAGGCTTCCTCCAGTTTTATAACATCCTGCTTTGTTGATTTCACGTGAAGAAAGTATGCTGTATGAACAATAATCAGAATAGCTTATTGATATATTTTCACAATTCTGCATCTGCTTAGGTGTAAAGTCACATTTTTCACATTGGTATGATGTTCATGGACTATGTGATGATAAACTGCAGCTGACATTCTACTACTATACTTGAAAATCTAATTGCTTTGCATTTTTAATTTGCATTTGTTGAAAAAACTCTATACAGATTTATATGAAAAATAAATTTATATTGGTATTATATTGGCAGGCACAATCATATATTTTAACATAAAAAATAATCATATTTCTTTCACCTTGTCATTTTGCAAGTGCTAACTACTAATAACACTGACTGAATTTCCCAGCACAAAGGCATTCTTTTTTACATGTTTGAGAGATTGTGACAAGTTCATCACTGTATTTGCTGTTTAGTGGGAAAAAAAATCCTGTTCTTCAGCTGATGAAAAGTCACACGGAGATGAATGACAGAATGGAACTTAAAGTAAGCCTATCGCTTGGACTCTTCAGAAGAGGTAATTATCTTCACTTAAGTTTCTGCGCGGGAAAGTCATCATACGCCACAATCTTCTGAACACAGCCATACTGAGAAATACAGAGAGAGTTGGAGCTGATAATCTTAAACTCATTTGAGAATGGCTTGAATGTAAGAGACAATCACTAATATCAAAAAGTTACGCGCTAAAGCTTTAAGGCTTTTTAAAATCTTTTTTTACAGCAGATATTGTTACTCATCATTGCAGGAAATGCACATGTGGAACTAACTAACAATAACGAGGGCTCTGCTCTTCTCAGGTTTCCCAGTGAGCCAGCATGCACACCAGAGCCCTCATTGTAAGAAATAATCAATAGTATTGATTACACCTGTGCTTTTTTCTGCTGTTACATGTCAAAATGTCTTTGACAAAGGCACATTGATGTTAATGGTAAAGACCATCAAGCTCTGGACAGATTGCAAAACACAAAATTGTCATCAATCATTTTCTTTTTATACATTGTCACTGGCTTTGATTATGATATTTTTGATTAAAGAAACCTCATGATTTTACTTTATTTATTTAAATGTACAAAATAACTCATAAATGCTGGCTGTTGGGTTACATGAGGAGCTTCAGTTTGACTACACTACTGATGTTTTTTTGGTAAAAATGAATTGCCTGAAATATATTGTTGATATAATTCCTGTTTTGAGTGGATAAAGCTTTAAAACACATTACGTTGTTATTATTATTATTATTATTATTATTATTATACAAAACCTCACTGTTTCAGGAGTAGCATCTGGATGAATCAAATTGACTCTGAAATGATCTGTTAAATGCTCACAATAGTAAAATTCCTGTTTGTGACTGTATATTCCTACCAGTGAAAAACCTTTTACTGGTTCCAATCCTGCAACTCGCACCACAAAAGTCTGTATCATGGGCTTTGTAGACCGAAATAAACCCATTGGCCTCTCGGATCAGAAGCCTATTTACTGCATTACTGAGGAGAAGCCTGTTAAAAGGTTTATTTAGGATTTTCTACTGATGCAATGTGATAAATGTAACAATCAAGGGAATATCAAGAAGCAGGCTTACTCAATACCCTGAGGGTATACTAAAGCAACCCAATGCATGCATGTGTTTGCATTTTTTATGCTTGTGCTTTTCTGTGTGTGTGTGTGTGTGTGTGTGCGTGTGCGTGTGCGTGTGTGTGCGTGTGTGTGTGTGCATGTGTGTGTGTATGTGTGTGAGCGTGCTGCTTTGATCAGATGTTGACATAACTGGGAACACGGTGCTTTTGCCCCTTGACTGCTTATGCTCACAGCCCTCTTTTCATACAATGTTTATGGCTGAGAATAAGATGTAAACACTGAAATGCACAATGATATACAATATATTTTTCCTGAGCAACAATCTTTAAATTTTAATTTACCAGAAAAATGAAAAGGAATCCATTTTGGATGGAGGATCCTCACTGAATATTGCTAACAATGCTAAAAGAGTATTGTGTTTTTTTTTGTCCAACAGAAAATATTGCTCAATAAAAGCTTGTGTAAAATCAAGGCAGATCAAGAGCGGTGATGTTGTACAAGAAGGGCAGCAGTTTCATTGTGTAAAATTCACACTTCTTTGCTGCCTGTTCCTGTTTAGAAATGAATGTGTTTAACACAGAAATGGGCAGGGAATGCAACAAATGGCAATAATACAAATCAGATGGTGCAACTCTTGCACTTCCTGGACAACAATGTCAGTTTCCTCTTGGGATAGGATTTTGTGGTGCAGCTACAATAGTTTGTATGCCTGTAATGCTTTTAAAGAGAACAAGAGTAGAGCTGATTGATTGATCCTAATCCAATCCCTATTACAATGCAGGAGTACAGTACCGTGCCTATTGGTAACCTGGAAACGTAATTCCTTTGGTCCCAAGATTACAATAAATCTATTGATACACCAGTGCTGTGAACACACACCAGAAGTTGCAACTTTATTCACAAAAGAAGAGGTCTACAGTATGTGTGTAAATGTATGTCCACTGAGATATAGAGCAGGTGGATAACATCACACTCATAAAGAGAAGGCAGCTACTTATAGAAGCTTTTAGTTGATGATAACCAAGAAGTCATTAGAGTTCGGTTAATTCCTTCCAACATCCATGTATTACTGGTAAAGAACAAGATAAGTAATACGAAGAAGAAGTCACCACATTTATTTAATTAGGGCCCTAACGTTGCATTCATGCATAATTGAGGAATCCAGTGTTCAAATAATTTCCCAAAACTGTGGTGTGTGTGCAGGTATACTGAGCTATCACTAAGGAGAAGGGCACACAGCCTGATCAGAGCTCATGAATGGTGCAGATCTCGAGAAGGTTAATGCGCTGAAAGGTCTTCATAAATACACAAACACACATACAGAGAGGGAAAGGAAGAGAGAGAGTTACATTTAGAATGAGGAGGGTTACATGAGGATGTGAGTGAGAGTAAGAGAGAGAGAGGAGAGGGATACAGGAGACTAAAGGAGACAGTTTCACCTGAATTATGCAGAGGCTACCTTCATTCTGATGTCAGACACACCTCCACACCACCTGCATGTGTCTGACTGTGCAACACTGGTAAATTCAAACAAACACACACACACACACACACACACACACACACACACACACACACACACACACACACACCATAACACACTATTGCCAGCCTGAATTATAAATATGAATTTACATTTGTATTCTAATGTCAAATCAGTATTCAGAAGCTGTTCGCTACTGTTGGGTACGGAAAATACTTTTAAGGTTGAGGTTAGGGAAGGTTGAACACATGCACCACCCCAACCTCGACACCCTTAGTTGGTTCATTACATAGAGGACCCACTTCTTCCTGCATTTGGCACTGAATGTTGGCATCCGAAGCAAATCGCTTGCTGTAGAATCATCCAAGTACAAAGAGTCCTGTGCGAAAACATGAGCTGTGATTTGAAAAGCCTTCAAAGAGGGGAGGACAAAATGAAAAAAATAAATCTATTTCTGCTCTTTGGGTCACTTGGGATTTTCATCTATCAGACTTTGTAAGCATCACTGAGCAAATGTCTGAGATATACTGTAGCCACCTAATTGCACACTAGGTTTCTGCATCCTTCATCTCGACAGTGCAGAGTTTGGTTCAGAAGAGTTGAGATAGAAGTAATTTTACATAAAAGAGTCATCTGAATGTAGGTCATACATTAAAAGGTGCACCGGTTGGTTGGCCTTACGTCGTTTGCCAGTCCGGTGATGTGGTGCATCAGTGTCCTCCTTTATGTGCTGTTACAGTGCAAGACACAGCCGCCAGGAGAGGTCTGTTCAATCACAGCTTCATCTTCAGAGAAATCAATGTGATGAAGCGCTGCACCCAAAGTGGATGTTAGGAGAGGCAGACAGCATCAGAAGCCTAAATCAAAAGCCGACTGGTGCTTAGTATATCCATCAGGGCTGAAATGAATCTCGGAAATAACGGGCTGTCACTTGAGTTCGAGGGAAAGTAATGGGTAAAGAGGTTGATGAGGAAGAGACAGAAGGAATATAAGCAGATAAGGCCACAAGTTTTTTCTTACTTCTGAAGGGGAAACAAATGTTATTCCTTTTGAAACAGATTCAAAGATAAAGCTTTATCGGATGGTAGTGTCAAAGACATTATGACAGAGACAAGGAGAGAATAAGAACAAGAAGACAAAGGGTAATGCAGAAAAAATGTAAGAATATTATAGTAATGTTCCTTCCTTCTCTCAAAAGCAATATTCGTAAGGGTCTGGGCCTTTTTTTTCTTCCTGGGAAGACAGGCGGGACATCTATATTGCACAGAGAGGATGTAAAAATAAATCCCCCTCTGCTGATTAATGCTTAAAGGAAGTAAAATTCACCACTCACAGTCACTTCCTGCTCAAAAGGCAAACGATCTACGCGGGACAAGGACAATGTCTCATCTGCCAAGACGTGTCATTTTGCAGGGATCAATTCAAACAGCTATTACGCTACTTTATCCCCTGACACGATGCCAGCATTGAAGATGAGACACACAGAGATGTCTTCATGTGACAGTTACAGTAGATGAGGAAATTATTTGGATGAAACAGGATTTCATATGTGAAAAAGTTTCTTTAATAAGAGGTTTCATAAGAAAGGGAAAGTTTGTTAGTAGCTCTCTATTGACGCTCTCAGCTTGATAATAGCTGACACCTGAAAAGTACACAGACATTCTGCTTCTCTATGAACATGAACTTTAAATATAATGACCAGTTAAGGGCAATCATACATTACCAATCTAATGTAGTCCTTTTCCTGAAATTGCAGCGTGAAGCCGCAATGACTTTTTAATAGTCCAACCTGTTCAGTCCCACTGAGCTGCAACAATGAAAAGTCTGATTCATTTATTGTGTTGACGGGGGGAAAATGATGATTGAAATAATCTGTTATAATCTGTTTGTGCCATTGTGAGAAATACCGTACACTCCCTTAAAGTCGCCTGTGCACCTCCGCCGAATGGATTTTCAGTCTGTGATCAGCGGTGCTGATGATAATGGCATTGTTTATTAAGCACACACGGCTTCACAAATGAAGGATTTGACTTCTACCTCTATTGGCGAGCTTTAATGTGCTTGTGTTGTAATTTGCCTGGATTACTCAGCAGTTTGTCAAGTGTGAACGCAGTCCAGTTGCGCTCGCCTCCTCTCGGCAGATGGATATGAGACAAAGATTTGGCCACTTGATTTCCCTCCACTCTGTTCTGCAGTACACCCACACCAGCACAAAGTGGGCTTGCAGAGGAAGGTATGCCAGAGAATTGGAGTCTCACTGTGCTTTCTCAGGTTTAACAAATCAGCATCTGTTGGCCAGTCTGCCAGCCAAAAACTTACTGACTCCAACCTAGATAACAGAAAGGGAGGAGGAAAGGGGGCTGAGGGCTGGGAAATAGAGAGGAATCATCACAGTGCTGAAATGTTACTGTAATGTAAGCTACAGCATTAAAATTGGTCAAGTTACACTTTGTCTAAAAAAAAAAAAAGCACTGTACGTTTGGCCTAGGAGTGATTCTGCTTGACCTGTCTTGATTTCATTTTTTATTTTTAGTTCTACTAGCAGCTCTGAGGATGACAATGTTGGTTGGCTGTACCACCACTTGAGTCCAGATTGAAATATCTCAACAACTATTGGATGAATTGCCATGAAATGTTGTGGAGATTTTGATGAAGATGAAGCATAGTGACGTTTCAGCTAGCGGCACCATGAGGTTGACAATACTGGATTGAAATTTGCTACAGCTATTTAAGGTCCGGAGGGGATGAATTCTAATGACTTTGGTGATTCCTTAACTTTTCATGTAACGTCATCATCAGGTTCAATACTTTGTTTATGAAAAATTGTTGTACTCTGTGTTTAATGCTAATTGTGGCTGCAAACCCAATTATTTTAATTATTGATAATTCGGTAACTGTTAAAATCTCAGTAAAAAGTACACAAAGTCTATCACAATGTATTAAAGCCGAAGGGATTGTCTTCAGATTGCTCATTTGGTCTGGTCACTATAACATAAGACAAAGACAAGCAGCAAATCATCACAGCTGAGAAGCTACAATAGGCATATTTGCTTAAAAATGACTTAAACGATTAATTGATTATCAAAATAGTTGTTTCTGTCAATTGACTACTCAATTGATTCACAGTTTCAGCACTTGTGTTAGCATGCTAAAAGGCTAAACAAAAATAGTCAACATAGTAAACATCACACCTGCTACACATCAGTATGTTAGCATTGTTACTGTGAGTATGTTAGCATGCTGACGTTAGCATTTAGCTCACAGCGTCGCTAAGTACAACCTCACAGAGACGCTAGCTTGGCTGTAGACTCTTGTTTGAATACAGTTGATGCTCAGAGTGACTGTAACTAGGTGAGCAGATTCAGGCATCCTGCTGCCAGTGGCACATAAATATAGCATTATGTCATGTATTACTGAAAGAAAAATATAGTCACATAAGGCCATATAGTTTAACACCCTTGAGCGCTTGCGCTTACCCCCGCAGTTCTCCCCACGCCACTGTTACACAAACCTTCACAGGAAATGCCCCATCATCTGACGTGGGATAACTGAGCAATGATCGTGACTCATGTATTCATAAGTGTAAGTAATAAGTGTCGACACTCACGCAGGATTTGTCTTGGTGTGAAGAGGCTTGGAGTCATATTCAGGACTGTTGATGATTATGGTTAGTGTTTTTGTCTGGTAGAAACCAAACAATTAGAACACATTATCTGCAAACAAATGACCAAAGAAAAATATGTTTATTGTTAGAGACATAGGCTACACAAATTGTTGTTTTTTGAATTTGAGTGCAAATGGTATGAAAATGCTGCAGTAAATGTGTCATCCACGACTAGTGGCGGCATTAGGGTTAGGACACCTTCTGTGCACTAGCTGATGATTCACTTCTTGGAGTGCAGCTTCACGGAAGATACGTGCAGTACTTATCATCTCTCTGTCTCTCTCTATCACACACTCTTTTATTGTGTCACTCGCAGACACTTGCATCTCACTCTTCAAATCATTGGCTCGCTCTCTCCATCTTTAATATGGCACACGTATACATGCGCTTACACAATGTCAAGGTGAGTGAGTTAAGCACTTTCATGCATCATTAGAGAAGTGATAAGAACACAGACATAAAGAGAGAGAGATGCCCTATTGGCCTGAAAATTACTTCTAAAATGCTATAGATTATTATTAAGGACATTTGGTGTAGGTGTGTGCACAGTATATGCCTGTTTTAGATATGAGAAATAGTAAATGAGTGTGAGCAGGCCTGTGTTGGGTAATTAGTAGTCATTAATTCACTAAAGCTAGATGCATCTTGGTAACATTCGACTGACAGGAACCTTCTATACTAAATTGATGATGAAATGTAGGTGACAAAATAACCTGCCCAGACACAGGTGCAACAGTGGTTTATAATGACTACACTCCTGGCATAGGTTACTCACACACCTAAATGCAGCTGAGCAACTGTTAACTTGATCAGTTACACCTGTGCTTGCCCTGCTCTGACAAGTCAAAATGTCTGCTTTGAAAATGGCCCATTATGCTTTAACACCTCTGTACTAACCTGTCTCTTCCTGACCTTTTAACTGACTGAAGTATTTTTTTAAAATACATTCTGTACATACAAATTCTGCTGTCACACGATGTTCTCCTATCCACATCAATATGCATTTAAGATAAACCACTGGTACAGCAATACTTGTACAAATGTGTCCTTATATCCAGCATGTAATAAGTTATAGCTTGGAAGTTACATAAACTGATTGTTACCACTGTATGGTACAGTACAGTACAACACACACACACACACACACACACACACACACACACACACACACACACACACACACACACACACACACACACACACACACACACACACACACACAGAAATCATTTCATGGACAGCACCTGTGTAATCTGCTGTGGTACAGAAATAGTCCTCTCTGCTGTAGCCATGGTAAATCAAGTTCCATCAAATCAGTAATGACCTCAGTTATACAACATGAGACACTACCACTGATGTACAGCTACATATAGAATTATCTTGTTGCATTGCTGCGAACAAATGCCATTAATGTCTATATTTGTTGACTATTGTATCTTCTTTTGATTATGATCTATCATTTAAATGAGATGTGTTGTCATGTAGTCATGGAGATGTCAATCAAACACAGTCTGCACATGCACACACAGCCATGAGAAGTCTAAATAAGCCACATAAGTGAAAACACCTGTGTGGGAGAACAGAGTAAGCAATGTGCCCTAGTATTTTGAGGATTTAACCGTATGTATTAAATGTCAGCCCTACTGACTCCAGGGTCTGACAACCAAATAAAATATGCACCTCACTTGCACACTCAGGTACAACGCAATGACGGGAATGTAATATCTAGAAATAACAGACTATCCTGAAGCATTTAAAAACACTGTAAATAATAGCTATTGACTCAAAAGCAACATAGGACTAATATGTTCCATCAGCTCTCCCATCAGCATTTCTCTAATCTAAAAGTGCTACAGAAAATGAGCTTTTAAGGCGCTCTAAATTCCAGACGTGTGCTTTGCTTGAACCTTGTGGCTCCCATGTCATCAAGCAGTTGCTTTTAAAAACAAGATTAATGTTAGTTGACTTATATCAAGGGAGTTCAGTCCCCTTTGCTGAGTCTAAACATTCCAACACATGCGTATAGTGCTTAATTTTCCAATTTTTGTGGAAAGTCATTATAAACATCAAGACCAAAATGCTTACTGCTCTATGTAGGCTGTCCTTACATCATGAAGATTCAGAGGGAATGCTTAATAAGGTAATTAGGCTTGGGAATGGGCTACTGAGTGTTATTATTTCACAAGAGGACTAACATTTTAAAGAAACCACATTACTAGATATGTGCTGTCTGATACAGTATGTAGCTATCATCTGCAGACAGGCAGTTGGGTTGTAAATAAACACAAGAAATTCCTCATGCTTCCCCACATGTTTTTTGTATGGAATCATATGTAAACAAAAAAACACTTTAATTGTCATCATCATGTTCCCAGTTGTATGCATTCATGCAGGTACTATATGCATAATTTAAAGTCCTACATGATACCGGTGTGCAACCTCCTTTCCTCTGAGTCACCAGCACATCATAAAATGCTCAGATGTGCTGTCAGAGCCATTTGCAGTGACACACAGAACTGTCCTGAGTCATTCGCATTATAAAAGCCATGCCAATCACCACAGAGAGAGGGAGAGAGCAAGCGACATGTCGAGCTGTCGCCACGGCAACCTTCTATCACATAAAATCTTCCTGAAACAGCTGTTGTGATATTGTGTGATTAAGCATGTGTTTTAGTCATCGTGAGCTCTCAGCCTAATAGCAAGAGGTAGAGGGAAGGGTGAGGAGGAGGAGGATGGAGAGAAAAGTAGGAACATTTTTGTGTGTCAACTGCAAGATCACTTCTCTTAGACTAGATTAGGAGAACACTTGAAAGAGAACAGGGATTTTGCCTGAGTGTGACAGAAAGAGAGGGATGGGGGTGTCTGGAAGAAAAGAAAAGCAAAGAAATAAAATAAAGATATCTGACAAGCCCCGAAGCTATATGAGGATTTACTGTATTACAAAGTCCAACCCAAGTGAGCAAATAAGAAACTGCAGTTAAAAAGGAATGCTTGGTGTATTACTTCACATACTGAAGGTACTTTGAATATTACATTCCAGTGTATTGCTGAGTCAGAGCATTCAGGAAAATGCACAAACCAAATATGCGTCTGCATAAAAATTGCTTGGGAGGCTTCGAGAGAGAGAGAGAGAGAGAGAGAGAGAGGGAGAGAGAGAGAGAGAGAGAGAGAGAGAGAGAGAGAGAGAGGTTGCATTAACAGCCCATTGTGAAAAGTCTTTTCTGGAGGGTGAAACAGTAAAAGCCTCACCATTATTCAGTGTTTGGTTTCCCTCTTTCTCCCTGTATCTCCATTTTCCGGCAAATCTATTACTGGCACGGTTCATCTGCTGCGGAGTTTACAGTCGTAAAACAGCACAGTGTTTATTCAGACCCGGATTTCTTACTTTTTTAGGAGAAGCTTCCATTATATATAATGCACTAGCAAGATACACAAGTTTGCCCCCCCCCCCCCATCCACGACAAAAAAAGGAACATAAGCATTATACTGTACTGCTTCATTGGCAAACTCTTGACAGATGAATTAGGTGTGATTGCATGAAAAAGTTTATTTATTTTTTTATTTTTTGACGAAACCTTTTCAATTGGACACAAATGGCCAAGGGCATTATGGCTGGCTCCAGTTGTGGGTTTCTAACATGATCGTGTTTTTGGGTGCCAAATGAAATAGGGATTTCAAAAACTGTAAAGTCACTGTGTGTCAGCGCTGGAGTAAGGTCTGGCTACATCACACATAAATCCTGGGATAGGAGAAAAAAACGCTCTGACTTGTTTACATTTCTTTAAACCAATCACAACCGTCTTGTCCGGACAAAGCGATGGTGCCTCTGCAAAATAGTCTCAGGAAGGAACTTGTTTTCTTTTTTTGTTTTTTTGCACATTTGCACTGGAATGGCTAATTCCCTACAAAAGAAAATGGCACATAAAATATTAAATGAAGTTAAATGAAGTTAACGTCATACAGTAATGTTAGCTATTTAAAGCTCCATTGTGTAATGTTTTGAGTTGATTCTTAGCAAAAAACCCTTTGTTCTTTCACAAATATGTGCTCATTCATGTGTAATTACTTCCACCAACTAATAAAAGATGGCATTTTCACACCATGTCTCTGTGTTTAATGTTACCCCCCCCCCCGCTAGCTCACTGCAGACAATAGGCCATGCTTTGAAAATAATATTATTCCCATAACCGGTGGGCAAACATGCTAGTACATCCCTGTTAAATAGTAAATGCCGTAAAAACATATTCTTTGTAAATATTTACAATCATTCACCAAAAGAACCAAGTAGGGACTTCCTTATTGCATGATTCCAAACTTTTGAAAAACTTGCCAGTTTTAGCATGTAGCTTGCTAGCTCAGAGGTTGTTGTTGTTGTTGTTGTACTGAAGGGATTTTGAGAACGGTGACTCAAAGCAGCCTTCATAGCAGAAGGGGAGGGGCAAAGCCTGACATCCGGCAGGTGGCTCTGCACCGGATGTCAGGCTTTATGTACTTCCGTTACACCAGACTATGGTTAGATTTAAAGACAGGGTTTGGGTTAGGTTACATCTCGTTACTTATAAGGTGAGTCACGTCTACATGTATAATGAATTATTTAGTAGATTATTGCTGCGTCATATTTATTCACTACAACGTCACATTGCAGCAGGGTTCAAATAACCGTCTGTGTTGATGCTTGCGCAGTATGCCCTTGTTCTCCTTTGGTGGCTACGATCTAGCATCTACCCTGTTTTACGGCAGACGTTTTGACATGGCATGTTAGCGAAAAAGCACAAGTGTAAATTATATAATTAATGATGGCTCAATTTCCTACCAATTCCTTTTGGTTTCAGGCGGTGCTTTAATTATACGAAGCCATTGTTAATGTTATTAGTAACAACTGTGCTTTTCCTACGAAGTCAAGTAAAAACGTCTGCTGTGAAAAAGGCATGTTTAAAAGGTCATTTGATGAAACTGTTGTGTTAACTTTGCTGTTGAGTTATTAGCAAAGTAATGTAATTGCTTTTTCAAGTAGTAATTTATATTGAATGAGGCAATAATATTTTGCTTATTTTGCTTATTTCATAGAAAAGCATTTAAGATGAGCTATTGAGAAAAGTATATCATTTTGGTATTGTTAACACAGCTCATGTATTGTATTGGCACAGCTACGACACCCTGTTGTCTGCATTTGGGTCCAGCTACCAAAACTCTAACTTTATACTTTTCTACTCAACCCCATCTTTTTCTTTTTCTGCTCTGTACTTTTTCATCTTTCCCACTACCCTCACCCCCTCCACCATCATTCATCCCAGTTTCTACTCTCCCATCCCTGGCACTCATCCATACGTCCCTCTCTTCTTCTTCACAGCCAGAGATCCAGTGTTTGATAATTACATATCAATCTGTAATATACTCTGGTCATGATTCACCCACAGATGGCTGGGAGAAATACACTTTTTCTCTCCCCCACAGCACCCCAGTTACCAATAAAGAACGAGGCTGTGAAGCGGTGCTCTTTCTTGTGGTGGGATATTGAAATTAGGGGATTTAGATGTTGTGGAGCAGGGTGCCGAGGTGCTAGCGACTCACTCATAATTTGGAATTGGGGCTTCTGATGAGTCATGATTGTATGCAGTGCCCAGGAAAGACACACTGGGACATGGAGGGAGCTGGATTTCCTGCTGGTGTGCATTTAAATAGGCATATATGAGAAATGAAAACCTGGCACATGTTGCTGGGACTTTGAGAATTAGTTATTCTGGGAGTACATTTTGAGCATTGACCCTGGAGGAATCCTAGAGGCTTTTGGGTAAAATAGGAAAATAATCCCAACGGCAGTGACAATGACTGTGGATGACTGTGATGAAGAGTAGTTTGTGTTGGGGCTATCGAGGGGGAAATGAAGCATGATGGGAGACGACGAAAGGCTGAAGAGAAGATATAGTGATAGCAGGGAAGTAGGAAGCAGCACAGGCCCAGCTCTGATGGCAATAAAGATGACACTAAGAGGAAGAGGAGGCTGAAACGAAAAGACATTGACTATCACCAGTTTAGCACATTTCACTACTGGTGGCTATTTTATAATTTTTTTGTTATAGCCTAAACAGCTGATTATTTCTTACATTTTTAAGGTGCTAGAGAGCAGGAAGAAGATGAAGACAGGAAGCCACACGGCATGCATTAGAACTGACAACTGCTAATGGTCATCTGCTCTCTGTCACTTCTGATGTAGCTGCTGCACAGTTTCACACCAGATTGTTATGGTACTAATAGTATTATAATGACCTCAATATGCCTGAAGATTGTTTACTGGCCTGTGGGTGGGCTGACACTGTGGGAGTTTAACAAAATATAGAAAAAAATGTATGCCATCCCTTGGAAGCCCCCCAAGCCACTACCGTATCACTGCTACCCTGCTGCTGCTGCTTCCACTACCTTAAAAATGTGATTCTTGCCTGTTTTTCTACAATAAATTTGCAGTTTCTTACTTTATGTCTACACATTTATTATGATTAACCACTTCCTTTCTGTTGTGTGCATTCAGATTGTGACAAATAGACCAACTGTCCCAATGCAGATATACCGGCTGGTAGTCATAAGCAACTCAAACCACTACTGTATGTAAGGCAATGCTGCAAGTCAGCTACAATGCAAGTTTAGGCTCAGGGATCATCAATCAACATGGTAAAGTTGAAGCTATTATACAGTAAAAACCTCAGTATGGTTAGATGTGTACATTCAGTTTACATACAAACATATAAATTCCCATTGCTTGCCTCACCAGATTGTGGGAAGACAGCCCTGTGGCACGACTGATACGTGTATTAGAGGGAAGCAGATAAGGGTGTGAACCTTTGTTTCATTTCCATATGTGATGATACATCTTCATTTAGGGGGAGGACAGGAAGTCTTGACTTGTTCATTAGGTGACATGCCAAGACTTAACGACAGTGCACAGTAAGCCATACATTAAACACATTTATGGAAATCAGCATAAGCTCATTAATCATATTTGCAGAGAAGAACAGAGGCCTCACTTGACACACAGCATTACCGTTTCCTTCTATACATGCAGAAAAAGTTGGCTAAAAACCTTTCTTGTGCATTCCTAGCTTCTTGGAGTTATTCAACTCAATTTGTGGATGGTTTAAATGAAATCTTTATTACTCTAAAAGCTATGTGTGCACCGTTATGAGAGAGGCAGAAGGGAAGGAAAGGATAATGCTAGAGAAGATCTAATATATGCTTCAGACTGCAGAATTCTGCATTAAGTTGGTCTCGTGGCAAGCACTCTGCAGTGATGTAGCTGGACCAGACTGTAGCAGGCAAACTAACAAACGACTCTGCGAATGCGCAATCCAGACCACTTAGCTCTGACAGCCTGAAATCCTCCCATTATGGCTGCGAAGCTCTCGTTTAGCTTCAGGAACAATGTGGGCCGTATCACTGGAAGATTTCCCAGGCGACCGCTATCATGCTAACGTTCTGAACTGGGGTTTTTGCTGTGAATGCGGCTCCAGTATGGCAGCCCTTTCTCGCCTCATTGTTAAAGCTGATATTTTCTAGCAAACAGAAAGGTTCACAGAGGGCGCAGGCTGGCAGCATTAATTGGTGGATACCCGTTCTGTTTGTTCTGGAAGTGTCTGTGATAATATAAGTGAATTCAAAAGGAGGGGGAAATGGTAGGAGAGAGAGAGAGAGAGAGAGAGAGAGAGAGAGAGAGAGAGAGATTGGTAGGAGTGGTGGACGTGGGTTGAGACAAAAGCATGTGTCACAGTCTTTTCTGTCTGTTGACTGCGATAAGCATGTTTAGGTCGAAGACCTCGGAGCTAGCTGAAAAAGCCCGGACATAGCAGTTGCAACAATTCTGCTCTCTGTGTGTTTTCTTCTCCACCATAATAATGTTACGTCAAGTCTTGTTTCTCATAGTTGTAGAGAAAAATAAAACACACTTAAAGGAGAATTCCGGCCAATTTTTACGTTAATCTTGATCGCTATAAATATGTGTGTACTTTCGATTGAACAAAACCCGACCCGAATCGGTGCAGGCAACACGGAGTAGCTGCAGCTACATGTATGAGCTTCCACTGAGCTAAAACGGCAGTTGTCGTGGCAAGTTTTAGAGTGCCTTTGTGCCTCTTAACAGACATAAAATGCAATTCAAATGTCTGTGTTGAACTATACCTTTTAGTGAAGCTGATCAGTGAAGTTACAGCATTGAACTGTAGTTGTTAATATACAGAGAATGATAATTGTAAAGAATCAGGGAATTTGCTCTTTATTGCTCTTTGTCTCAAGGTGAGAAAAATCTTCTTTGAACTGTGTATGTATTAATCTTCTTCCATGCCTGCAGTGCTACTGCTATGACATCTCAGTCACATCTAGTTTTAGACTTTCTATTTGCTTTAGTGCCGGCCAGTGCCCCGGGGTTGAGGGAGAAGAAATAACAGCCCACGCAGTCAAAGTTCAGCAGAACAAAAAACATTTGGGTTAAAGTGACACTGTGAAAATTCTGTTGGCTTTTTTGCAGCATTGTACCATCACCAAACTACAAAGCGTGCAGCCCATAGGTGGAGGCCAGCCCCTTTTCTCTGAACAGAAACCAATAGAGGAAGAGAGAGGAAGGAGAGGGAGGAATGAATTTCCTTAAAAGCTTTGAATCCACTTTTTTTGCTTTTTCTTTTTTTTTTATCCCTCTGCAATGTAGTTCATAGATGGTTAATTTCCAGAAAAATCTGAATAATGGTTTTGGACAGCATCAATTGAGACCGCACACTGGAGGGCATGAGTCCACCAAACTCAATTACCAACTGTTCAGAAAATGTTCTGTATCAGTAATAGTGATAGTAGGGCACAGGATGGAAATGGTTACAAATCTCTTTGCTGGTTTCCCTTCCAACGATTCTCTGTAACATGTGGGACTGACACTGTGTTATGTGTGCTGTTAAAAAAAACACACACAAGATCCTGCCAGAGATTGGAAGTGAAATCACATTCTCATCACTCATTTTATCAAAACAAATATTCAATTTGCACGTGGAAAGCAAATTGCTTAATGTGCTTGTTACAGAGAAATGCTCTTCTACAGTTACCTTTCTACTGACAGCTGTTTGATTTGTTTTTCCAAGCAGAAGCATCATTGACTTTTACCTTACTGAGGGGAAAGCATCTCATGTGATTTTACTGATTCCAGAGCAGTAACTGTTTTGCTGATATGTGTGTATTTGTTTACACATGTGCTTTTATGTTCATGTGATACGGGTATTTTCAACCTTGTGTGCAAACAATGAGTCTTGCTGTTGCAAACATTCCCCATTGTGCTTCATTGTCGTTAGGGAATAGCAGTGGCAGATTGTTCTGATGAGCCTGAGGATACTGTGTTGTCTGCTGATATGCTGCATCGAATGCAAATGAGGTTCCATTGCAAGAAGCTGTAAGTCCATTTTGTAAAACTATTTAAGAAGGTTCACCATTTGACATTTGTGAAATGTGAAGGATCCTGTTTGACATTGTGGGTTCAGTATAAAGATATACTATAAGAGCCAGAGTGCATTTAAAGTACCGGTATATGACCTTGTGTCACACTTTGGCGAAGGCGCATATTTACATCTTATCTTAAAGATCTCCACAAAAAGCCTGTTTGGAAATAATTAATAAAAGCTGTAAATATATTTGTTAAGCCTTTTCAGGTAATGTATTAAGATCTCTTAAGGGAGGCAAAGTGATAGATTCATTCTTTAATGTAATGTTCCTTCCTTGGGAAAAAGAAGCTTAGAAGCTCCATAAAATATTCAATATACTAACTAGATTGAATTACATTGCATTTTCCATGGAGACATAAATCATAGCTGCAAACTTGTCACCTTTCAGTGAAATTTGCCGCAATGAATGAAAAATATGGCCTATGCGTGATTTATATGGAACTGACAAGCTTTTTATTTGGGGGGAGTGAGGGGCATCCATGCTCCACCTGGGCAAATGAGACACACCCGCACTTGTTGCAGGATCGGGCTTGACCATATATTTGTGATGCAAACTGCTTTTGATTGCTGTTGTTTTAATGTTGTTTAACTGAGCTACAGAATGTTAGCTTCTCGAGCGAAACTTTAGCTTTGTTTGTCCCGGCTACAGCAGCGAACAATTAAAAATGGTGCGTGGCAAAGCCTAGTTTGTAATCGTTCTCATTTTCCATGGGACGCGAGCTGTTCACTTCTCAAAACACTGTAGCCAACAGCATGTGATGCGAGTCAAAACACCCACAGCTGTTATCTTCTACGTTAAACAACGGCGGCATCTTGACACGTGTGAATTCTCCAGAAAAGCAGCCGTTTTATCACATTTGCTCACTGGCTACTGTTCCCTGACTACATCTTCATTCATTCATTTATTCAGCTGCTTGAATTACTATCTATTCCTAACCCTATAGTACTTTATTTAGAATGTAAACTCTCCCCACCAAAATACAGATGACCTAAGGAGAGGTAATTCAGTTTTATCATCTCATACCAGGTTTGACATCATTTAACAATGGCTACTGTGGGGATATGTTTTGTACTTTAGCTATCTTATAAAATAAGATGTCACTTAAGTAAAAAATGTGCACTTCAGCGGCTGTGTTTTACAGTTAACCATGACATATTTTAAAGCTGCATCGGATTTGTTTAAATGAGTAATGTGGAACACTGCAGTAAAGACTGTTCCAAAAAGCATAAGTAGGCTACATCTCTAAGTAAAAAAAGAAAGTAAAAAATGTAATGGTCAAATAAATCCCATATTGGATTATTTCATGCTTTCACTGTTCGTAATTACCTCTTCTGGTTTGGGGAACTATGCTGGAGGAAAAGCAAATATGTTTTCAACAAATAAACCATCGCCTTGAGGTATTCTAAAGAATCTTTGAGGTTATGAAGTTGAACATTTGAAGTTTCTTCCGACCTATTTTGATGTTTCTTTACCTGGATGTTGGTGTGACTGTTTGCAGATTTTCCCTAGCTCTCATGGTGAATCACAGTGGTTACAATAATGGGGACTGACATTGTTCAAAACCATTGTTCTGAATATAGTTATGTTGATGATTTATGCATCAGAAAAACAAACCCCACACACATGAAAAAGCACACAGACCCACACACATATGATACACATGATACAGTACCTGAGGGAGATGTGGGTAGCCACAAAGAATCACTTTGTGACAATTTATGATTTAAGTTACAGTTAGGCTCCACCTGTCACAGCATAGAAACAGCGCAGCGTTATCTCCCACTAGGCTCTGGGGAGAAGGACTTACAGCAGATGAATGGGCTGATACAGGAAGGATCTGGTTCATAGGATGGGTTTCTATATGGGGGCTGAGAATATAGGTCAGTAACACATTTACACTCTTTTATAATGTTGAGCTTTTACATCAAGCGCTCCAAATTACAACTCCCACTCTCCCATCACGATCACTTTGTTGCCAAGGTGATGAATCAGAAAAACGTTTTATTTTTTTTTAAATGGGATAAACAAAAACAGCAAAACATTTTCAGCTCAGCAGAGAAAAAAACTATTTTTGATTGCCTTTTGTATTGAAGTTTTTCAAGACACAGACAATTGTGGAATAGACAAATCATGTAGGTTATTGATACCAAAACAACAACAACCCTGTTTAGTTTCTGCCACTTCGCCACCTCTACATGCTTAAGGAAAGAAGAAAAGACAATTCTTCATTTTTAATTTTTTTGTCAACATATCCAAACAGTGTCACAATAAATCTCACCCCCTCCTCGTGCGCACTGCAGGAGGCCGTTTTTGCTGGCTACTCGCTGTGGCACTGGGCTTGTGTGTTGTGCTCACTACAGGAAAAAAGGAGGATAAGTGAAGAAATGGAGAGAAGGAGACAGAAATGAGAGAAGGGTGTTGACAGAGAGTGCAAAGTGGACGAGAGAGAGGAGAGGCATGGAGGGACAGCAGGAGAGATGGAGGCAGAGGGGGCCATGCTTCAGTGTTCTGGCTGCTTTCCAAGGGCAGTGTTGCTTCTAGTGAACAAACAAAATCCTGGTCTCAGCTAAATATAACGGTTGTTTCCTTCCGTGCCCAAGCCTTTGGAGAGGTGGTGGAGGCATGAGAGGGAGGATGTGTGTATGGGGGGGATGTTCTGTCACTGTGCAATGCTCCCTGACCTGCAAGAGGCTACCTGAAGCAGAGTGTGGCGTTAATAACACGGAGGTCGGGATCCGCTCCCCTGTTTGATTACCTCTTGGGTTTTCCTCAAGCATCACACCTTTCTCTTCTTCCTCCCTGTGTGACTCTGTCCCCTCTTCTGCTATCTCTATGCTGAAATGAGCAGACGTTCCCCTCTCCTGTCCCCTGTGTTAGTTTATCATGCATGACAAACAGCACAGATGACTCCCTCCTTCCCCTCATACCAAATATCTTTCATTTTCTCCCCCAGACTCCCTTTACGTCGCCTACAATGAACTACCGCTGCCGCCGATGGACATTAATAATTTACAGGGCAGCCAATGCGGCAGGAGAATGGAAATTAAACATAGGTTTTAGCTCATGCATGAGGCGGGAAGCCAGCCATGCGTGGCCTGCTTAGTGTACACACACACACACACACACACACGCACACACACATGTTTTATCATTACAGCAAAATATATTGCAATTTAACTCCCCGCAGGTATTTGTTCGAGACCAGGAGCAATGCTGGCAGTGGCTGCTTTCTCAATTGGTGATTATCTTCAATGAGGTTACTGTGGTCTGTAGACAAACGCTCACAGTATATATTTTTATTTCGCCTGGAAAGCAAACCACTGCCAATTTACTCCGGTGTGCATCTGTATATGCACATTTTGTGTACTACATGAGCACATCCTTACAGTCTTGCCCACGCATGTTTGTATGTTTCCTCTGAGCTGTTTTTCTGTGAAGCAAAGACTTCTAAGATTGTCAAAAGAACACAGCATGAGAAGGGAGGAAGCCTATAGCTGGCTTGGAGGCTGAACAGTACAATATGTAGAGGCTTTGCCTGACTAAAGCTCAGCACCACTCCTCATCACACAACTCCATGTGGTAGGGAAACCTTCAGGTGAGCCACAAAGCCGATGAAGTTTCAGCACCATTAGCAACACAAATCAAATACAATTCCCTCCAGGAGAAGATGAACCAGGAATGACTAACTTATTTAGCATTGCTGCCTGTCCGGTTTCACTTTACCGTCAGCTCAGCAGCAAGCCAGGTCAATATTTCCCCCCAATTTACACAATAAAAAACCACCAAAGGAAAATAAACACGCTGGTTTCCAGGCGTTATCAAGCACAACACTTGGGTAATTTGTCAGAATCGAATCCCCAGATGGCATTCACTGTGAACGTGTTGATCAGAGTTAAAGTGAGCCCAGGAAATGTTCCTGGCAGGCTGCCGCCACTGGAAAGGCTAAATTAATCACGGGTAGGAAATTCACACCTCCTGAGTATGTCAACCACTTCCTGTCTTTAGACAAATACGCAGGGAGACAGACAGATGCCCCGCCACCCTCCGGCTGCCCATGACAAGCTATGCAAATTGACATTCCTGTATGTATAATAGACTTAATGATGAAATACTAATGGTATTTTGAGCTGCCATCTCTCCTTTTGATGTGCTCTGAGTAGACAGTGCACAACCTGTGACCTCCAGGTGTGAACGATGATATTTAGAGGAACAACGCTAACCTGCCTCGGAGCCTGACATCCTAATAAACTGGATGGAACAAATGTCTCTAGAAAAAAAAAAATCTCCTGAACACTTTACCTCAGGCGTTATCAGACTGTGCATTTTCAAGATAAAATCCACTGATGTATTTCTTGTGTTGGTATAGTTCATGACTCCTAACACATAGACTTACTGGATTATCATTCTTCTTTCAACTCATGATCCTATTTATTCGCTGTAAATTGACTACGAGGTTACTCAGCAAAGGTTCTACATCTCATTCTGTTACCACAAGCCGTATCCATCCTTGTCCACATTACCACAGACATTCTCATGACGATGCAGCTTAACATTTACGCCATGTAACCCTTTCTTTAAGGCAGCCAGGATGCCTGCAAAGGGAAATCGCTTCATGCTCACATCCTCGTGGATCCATTTGTGATGTGAAGCACTTTGTGAGCTTAAAGCGTCTTTCTATTAAATATAAATGTCTTGAATTTCTCATTCCTTTTCATTTTGTAGGCTAATATTTAAAAAAACAACTTGTTCCTGGAAATTTGAGTATTCGGTAAATGCCTACACCCAACTGTGATTGACCAATCGTATTTTAGCTTATTGTAAGATACCTAGGCACAGGTTCGTCAAGCTTTGGATTTCTTCAAAATTCCAAAGTAGTGTGTATGGGTTACTAGTAAGGGCAAGACTAGGAATCTCAAGAGTTTGGAGGGTGGTGTCTTTTTTGAAGCCTCTCCCAAAACAAAAACACAAGCAATTTTTTTTTAGGAATATACTTCTCTTATTCACATTTCCTTTAACAGGGGCCGTGTTTTAAAATGAGTCAGTTGGAAACTTTTTAACTCACCAAATTTGCTAGCTTGCTACAGTTTTTAATTATTTGTGTATGTGTACATACTGTATATACCCTCATACGGGTTTGTGCTGTCCATCTGCATTTGTGCCAGCCTACCTAATGTGTTCATAAACCATGTACTATTTGTCACTGAGGGTTAAAGAAAATACTTTGTCAACCGGTGAAGAAAGCCACGGACGCTCAACTTTATGCATTTGAAAATACTGTAAGTCTACGGTATGTCATGTATCATCAAGTGTATGTCTCTTAAAGAGTTTAAACATATGGTGAGTATGGAATGATTTAAAGAAATGCCCTTGCAAATCAATCATATCGAGAAATAAATAATAAATAATGAGATTATCTCAATACATTTGAAGAGCATTTTACAGATCCTAAGAAAAATATATAACATCTAAATCTAAGACTAAACGCTTTCTATGGCACAGAAGACATGCTATTTGCTTGCTAATCAGAGTGGCATCTTGGAGACTAACACAACGGTTAGGTGGCGTGTGTGACATCGCCGGGCGCAGGTTAGTGCATGGGTTCAGTCGACAGCTGCCCACACACTGCAGTAAAAGCCAAATGCTCTCTCTCTCTCTCTCTCTCTCTCTCTCTCTCTCTCTCTCTCTCTCTCTCTCTCTCTCTCTCTCTCTCTCTCTCTCTCTCTCTCTCTCTCTCTCTCTCTCTCTCTCCTACTCTCCTTCCTGTTTATTTCAGGAGCAATTTTACATTACGAGTTTCAGCCTGACAAGGTGAGGCATCTGTACAAATTAGCGAGGTAGGAAATATATATACATAACAGATTAGGAACAGGAACATAAATAGACGGGTGCAGGTATAAATAGATAATGCCAAATAAATGTACTTGCATGAAACAAGAAAAGATGAGTAGTCAATCTGTTAGAGCCAATTTGCAGTGGTTGTGATGTTGTTCTTTCCACCAGAGGCAAATTAGTTTGGAAAATCCAGTGATTCTGAAGTGTGTGTGTGTATTCATGTTGAAGGTGGTTCTTGTGGAAAGGTTAAAACAGCGTGGTACAACGCATATATGGCTCATAATATATTAAAACAACAGCTCCATCTTCAATATAGTGATTACCTCATGATTTGTCTAAACATAACTGCCTATAAACTATGAATATTTCATAAGATTTGAATGGCTCTCCAGCTATTTTAATTGAGTTGCATCAGCCACAAAGCAAAGCACGCAATGCAAAAGCTTATTAGAATTCCATTCTCCGTTATAAGAGAGTCTATTAAAGTAAACAAGGACTCATAACCTTCATGCTTTCTTACTCTGATATCTTCTTGTTGAGCACTCTCCGTAAAGCCAGCCTCATTCTGTCTCTCCGCAGGTCTTTGGCCTTGGCCTCTGTTGTCAGTTGTGTGGAGAATAACACACGCTTGGCTTCGTTTCATAATTCATTTTGGGAAAAACAGGTGTCTGGCCTCGTGTTCAACTCCCACAATGGGGTGGCTGCTGCCTCCAGGCAGAGTCACCGCGCTTCCATCATCTCTCTCTCTCTCACACACACACACACACACACACACACACACACACACACACTCACGCACCTTGGGATCACTACCAGCATGTACACTCATGTAGGCTAATAATATTTTGTAATATTATACATATCTACAAAAGAACCCACAAACATATTTCCCCGTCTGGCACTTGGCCATATATTTCTGGCAACAAAGGTTATTCCAACAGATAAATACATTTTAATTACCTGGGCTCATCGCATAGTAAACAAACCTATGCAATTATATTAAAAGAAAGAGATATATAAGGCCACAATAAAGTTTTATAAATGTTAAGAGGTGAATAGAAATATTCCATATCATCTCAGTTTATGTATTTTATGGCTTCGGAATAATCCATAACTGTATATCACAGCATACAATACCACACGTGTCATGTAACAAATGCCACTAACCATGATGGGAAGCACATTTCTTCAAAACTGTAAATAACATCCCTGGTAGAGAGACAGGCCAAGTACATGCATTTCATCTTCATCCATAATTCATTACCAGATGTTGGTTTATATTGGTTTCCAGGTATCTGCAAGGACTCTGTGGAGATTGCAACATCCCTGTGGTTTTTGGAGTCATTTACTCTTCTCCTCAGTGGCGGCACACAACCGCTCGGAGCACAGTATCTATTAGCTGCCAGAATCACCACTGAGAACATTCTTGTTTGGACAATTTATGATTTTCAGCATTAGTTCTGTAGCATAACATTGGCGTCAGTTCTACAATCCTCTTTGTCTGTTTCTTTTTCCCTTTGTGAAAAACAGAGATTAAAGTGAGAAGTAGAGCAGTGTGCTTGTGCAACATTGCTGGGAGTAAGGAGTGCTAAAGAGAAGCATCCTGACAGTATCAAAATGTCCCATAACCAGCCAGACAGTGAGATGTTGGCACACTGCTGTCTTGTTTTTAAAAGAGTTTTTGTCTTTGAAAGGAGGGATGGGGTGGGGTGCGTTGGGTGGGGGACAGCACTGTGAACAAGGAAGATCTGTGAAGACAAAGCCCGCGGTGACAAAGTGTGTTATTCTAGGCGAGCTTCTCCGAATCCATTTGAACGCCCACTCAGACACCTACAGGCTGGCTCATCCATAGCCAGATCAGGTCCCGCACTCAATCCATTACCTGCTGCTTGAAATGGATGGCGGCAGATTTCCTCGCTAGGGCCGCCATTATCAAAGAGAAATGGAGGAAGAGAGGGACAGGGAGAGATGGAGGGATAAACAAAAGAGCGGCTAGGGTATAAAGGATGACAGGAAGAGAGACCAACACATGGAGGGCAGGAAGATGAGGGTGAGAAGGAGAGAAAGATGGATTGGTAGATTCTGGAACACAGGAAAAACTGGAACTAAAGAGAATGGCAAAGAAATAGAGCAATATTAAACCAAAATCCTTTGGTTTAAATTATGATCATGATCTTCTCATTTGTCAAGAATGTTTGATCTACCATGTAAGCATTTTTTTAAATTGAAATACTAGGATTTGGGGTCATTATGAATGATAAATGTGACATTCAGCATGTCCCCTGTACTGTATGACAGTTGGGCTATATGGATATATTAGAAGGGATTGTAAATAATACTGTATGTGCTTATATTGACCTCAAAATACCATGCCTTCATCATCAACACTTTGCTGTCTGAACACACTGAACCACTTTCCCAGACGTAATAAACCAAACTCCCACGCAGCTGCTCTGACAGAGAGAAGCTCCAGTATTAGCTATGGTCCCTTGCGGTGCTCCCCTTTAATCTGTGTCGGGCCAACTGTCTCTGCAAGTTCAGGTAGTAGCTTGCCACTGAACAAAGTGGATCAAATGAAGGGGGTGAATTAAATTCATTTTAAGAAGTAATGGTGATAGGGTCCTCTGCCCATCTTTTCAGCCTTTTAAAGGGAGATATAAATGGGTTTGAATCCGTAGTTCCTTTATGCAAGACAAGGATTGGGTCTGTCTCTCTCCCTCGCTCTCAGAGTTGCCATCCTCTGTCTTTTTCTCCAATCCCTTCCCCTTGACTGCCCATGTCACATGGGATTATGGCCACATGCACCACTGGATGTTTTTGTCGCAGAAAGACACTCGCAGTTGCAGAAGAAAAAAATACTTGGCTCATACTTTCCCCTGTTTGTATGTCGAGACAGCAGTTTTTGTTGTTCCCGTTTTAGTGCTGTGTGATGGAGCAATTATGTTGACGGATATGTCCACTGTGCGATAACAGCAATTAACAGGCCACCTGATCCGTTTTGGGTTTAAACAACTCTAAGATCGCTATTATTATTACCACTTTCAAACAGCATGAGGATGCATACTAACTCTTCATATTTTTGTAAATATTGTTGTAAAAGACTCAGGCTTTGAGCAATCTAAGGAAACTGAAGATGGAAATGCATGGATAGAAATATAAAGTTGTAATGCAGCTTGCGTGCTATGAAAATCCCATTCACAATGGTTCAGTAACTGCCTGAATACTTCATCATGCTTTCTCTTAACGAAACATTTACTTGTTTTCCATCTGAGCTAGCTTCAACCTTACCTCAGTGCAACTGTACAAAGTGCGGGGGGGGATAAACATAGCATGTGCTCATCATGACTGCAGGTTGTTAGTATAGTGTTACTATTATTACACTGGGCCAGATGTAAAGTGAACATTTACTTAGCTGTGTTGCAAGCTCTGAAAAGCAAGATAAAAACATGCAAGGACAGAATGTAAACCTACTCGATGGCAGATATATCATCATGTAGCGATGCAGGTTATAAAGTAGTGTTTAATGGTAGGACAATGGGAGGTTTCAGAGCTGGAGGTTTCAAGCCTGTGCATGTCCTGTATTTCTGTAATTATGTAAATGTAAGCACTTCAGTAGAGTAACCACAGTAATGGATAAAAAAAAGATAAATGGCATTTTTGGCCTGCCAGCAACAGATACAGAAGTTATGGAATAATGAGGCTGGAAGGGATGGGTGGCAGACAAGGGTATATTAATGGTGTCCTAATTAGCCTCTATGCTTTGAATGCTTAAAACTAGCATATAACTATGTGAACCAAGAGGTCCCAAAACTCTTTATCAGCAATTCTTGAAAAAAAATCTTGATGTGCAAGTTTTATATACGAGGGAGTGCTTCTATGCCCCATCTCTCCCTGTCTATAGTGCTCTTTCTATACCAAAGCTTGCCTTTGTCATTAATTGGCTTGGAGCGGATAATTAGCTTGCATCTCATCATTTCCACAATTACTTATTTACCCCCAAATAACAAGAGAAGACAGACATGTCTTATTAAGTTTGACAGCCCAGAGAGCTCAATGTCTGTTATTTATTTGTCGTATAATTTAACACAAAAGTGGTATATGCATGAATAAAAGAGGTTTGGGGATAGGTTAAGGTTGTAAAATGGTTTATTTTCTTTGCAGCATCTTATTCAGGCCCCTCCCCATGGTATATCTTGAGGAGACAGAGTGCAGACTTCTGACAAGAAGCTAGGGTACATGTGGTTTCAATTGCCACTACAACTATCTCTAGACAAGTAAAAATACTTTAACATTGGCCCTTGGCTGGCGAATAAAGCTATCAGACCTGAATATATGCTGTCAAAGGCGAAAAAGCGAAGGCCAAGCCCTGAGATTGTACAGGCCAATTCAATTACTCCGGGCCGTTATCTAATGGAGAATGAACTAACCAGGCAAAGGGTTACTTTGGGATGGCTCTGCTGACGTCTGCCTCTTGTCTACATGATCTAATTTATTAAGACACACAGCTATTGATTGGCTTCTGCATGCCAACGGAGGAAAACCTTTTTAGATGCACTTTTGCAGTTTGCCATCTGGCAGAGGCTGAATAATAAGCTATTGGCGAGCAGGCATAAACATTAAAAGACATGCACACATGCGTGCACAAGCACACGCACACACATAGGTGTGCACATGGTGCGAGGTAATTTTCTTATCGCTGTAAGCCATGATGACCAAATTGGCAGCAGCTTCAACTACATGGGTCAATAAGCACAATCAATGGCTTCAACTGTGAGAAAACAGAGGGGAAAAAAACTGATTTGTGCATTTCTATAACTACAACCTCTCTATCTGTGGTCAAATAAGAGGGTCAGAGGGTGAGCACTCGCAACAAAACCCTATGAACATCATGCATTCACCACCACAATATTTTGCTTACTGTCTCCGTCCTGCACACCATCCTTTTCCGTCTCTCCCTCTCCTATCCATTGCTAGCTCAAAGCTGTGGACACAACAGTCTTATCTAGCATTGCTTTGCTGTCAGCGTGAGTGGTTTATTTTGGGCTTTATCTTGAGCAGGGGCCGGGCCGGAGCTCGTGGGTCTAAACTCGAGCCGGTGCACCAGGAGATAAGGCAGACAGGGACACTGTAACCTGCATGTCTGTGGTCAGGGTGGGAATGGATGGAGCCCGCTCCACAATCAAACAGCTTCCTCTACGCTCTTGATGGATCGGATCAGGATCACACAGCTGTGGAGGCAGCCTTACGAGTCTCTTTAAAGGCACAGTTTGTTTGAAAAGGCTAAGGGAAGTTTTTTTTGGAGCCTGCAGATTTACTCTACCAGAATAGTGCTATGCTGTGGTGAAGAGTTTAATACCATCACACATCTGGATGCAGGATAGATTCCTTTTTAAATCTGGATGCAGAGTATTAACTGAAATGTTACATCAAAATTGTATTTTTTATATTTCCTGAAAACATGCTTCAGGTTTTAAAGTTGAATTTTTTTTAACAGGGTCTGTTTCAATGTGAATACATTCAAATTCTGAAATACTTATATGTCCATTGCCTAGCCTCCCTTTCAGAATTGACCATTTGCTAGAGTAAACCCCTTTCCTGCACAGCGATTGCCCAATCATAGCTCAGCAAGCGTAACTACTGTAGGCACACTAGGCTAATATGCCAAAGCGGTTTGCATAGGGCTCTTGTAAGAGTGATTAAAGGTGTGGACACACAGAGCCGATAATCGGCCATTGGACAGTCTGGCAAGGTCAGTGACTCGAGTCTGTTCGGTGTGTTCCGTGCCGTCATCCTTCCAAGGGGCCGTCGTCCTTCATTTTGGCCGATTTGACATGTATAATCGGCGGGGCGGGCACTGCCGGCAGTTGGACTCAAATGACCCATCTGATTGGTAGAGTGCTAACCCAGAAACAGGGAGCGGAATGAGCGGAACTGACCTTTGTCGATCTGAAATGAAGACAGATTCAGCAACTGCATGGCCTATTTCTCGCTTAAAATGTTTTCAGAAACACGTTTCGGTGAACTATTTTAGTAAAATATGAGATCGTATTCTGAACAAGCCGCCATGACAGTCTGTCTTTGAATTTCCGGAGAAGTCAGACCCATGTGACGCGTTTATCCAATCAGCTGCCGGTTTTAATTTTTGGACGATAATACAGATTAGCGCTGCCTGCTGTTATGGAGACGTATTACGTCTCGTCGCTTTAGTGTGTTCTGAGGCATTTTTTTGACCAATTTGGGAAGACAGATCAGCCCGACTGCCTTTTCTGCCGACGTTTGGCCATCGGCTCTGTGTATCCACACCTTAAGAGTTGGTTTGCAAAGGGTTTGGAGGGTGGTGTATTTTCTTCACCTTTCCAAAATCAAGCACATAAGACTAAAAGTAAAAGTAATGGACTAACCAGCTATCAATATTATTTTTGGGGGTTGCAGGTTATGTGAAAAAAGCCTGGTTCAGGACTGTAACTTTCACTCGATGTGTGAGAGCTGGTCCTTGAGCATACTATTTTGTACATACTGTACATTACAGTAACTGTTCTGTTCTGCGCTATGCAGCAACCCTGGCCAAAATCATTACTCAAGATAGTGTTATTTGGCCAAACTCATCAGTTAGTGCTCATTGTCAAAGCCTCTTCACTTGTAAAAGTGAAATATACTGTTGGCAATGTGAACAATAAAGCATAAATCTAACCTATTGCTTATAGGTTTTGCCAAAATAATAAAGCATTAAAAAGAGTTATGTTAGAACAGAATAGCATTTTTCATTTCTGTTACAATAATCCACTATAATACAGCATTTCCCTTACATTTTTCCTTATACTACTGTAAATCTGCAATACAAGAGCAATGCTTTTATTTACATGTCTTCTACATAGATCATCAACTGGTAAAGATGCTGACCTGGAACATGTAGTCTTAGCCTTAGTCCTGTATCAAGATAACATGTATGTAGCCATCAAGGGCATGTTTATGACCCTTTTCAAGGTTAAGGCTTTTTTTATGGAATAGAGTAGCTAATATTGTTTAGTTAGAGTAAACTGATTATTTTATGTGATTTATGATTCTCTGATTTTGGAATGCTTTTAAATCTTGTATGATCTGTATTATATGTTGTTGTCTTTGACCTGAAATAGGTCTTCGTGATGTGTTGCATGTTTTAACACCAAGGACCATGTTGGAAATAAGTGTTTACACTTTAACATGCTATCCTTTGGATTATGTTGTTTTGTCAAATCCAAAAATAAATCAAATCAAATCAAAATCTTTTTACTGGGTTCTTGTTTTTAAAGGAGGCAGCCGGAGACATCGTTATCAACCAACTCATGGAGCCAGGAGCTAACGTTAGCTAGCTAGCTAGAGCTGATCAAATCTGTGTCGCCAACTAGAAATGAGAAAATGACTTTTGTCTTTCAAGTGGTAAATCTGCCACTATTATCATTGTTAGGTGCATCATTTGTGATGCATTAGAGGTGTACTGTAGCAACAGTAATTAAGGGGATGAGGTTTAGCAAAGGGTCACTTGTGGAGCTAAATAACTAAATACCAAAAGTCCAAACGAACAGTATAGACAAGCCCATTGATATGAGATCAGCAACATATACAAGAATGCAGCATGATCACAAGAATCTAGACTTGCATGTATCACACAACATTGATAAACCGTGGAGGTCTGAAGATTGCTTTGTGCTAATGAAGTACAGGCCTGCGTCTGGACAGCAAGAAAAGAGAAAGAGGCCAAGTCAAAAGAGAAAAATCCATGGAGACACTAAGGCATCCTCAGCTTATAGCTTGCACAACACAATGCAGTAAGACTGCAGATGAGAATATGTCTGTCTGAAGGGGGTAGGGTGGGGTAGGGTGGCAGAGAGAAAGATGGAGAGGGAAAGAAACCAGATGAGGCTAGTCAGAAATACTCAAGCGCTCTCCCACTGATCGACACGCTACCTCAGCCTGACAGTTTCATTTTCAAAGCCATTGTGTGCCAATGTGCCAATGCACATTATCAGCCACTGCCTGTTTGAGTATCCACCTTGCTCTCCTGATAAAAACCCGAGCTGCAAAGAAATAGAATGCCATCCCTGAGGCTTTTGAGATTCATATATTTCCTTAAACAATTTTCAACAAACACTTGCTTTAATTACCCTGTCCCATGACTGAATTGTCACAAACTATCACTTCGTAAGCCAACATGACATCTCCCTTTGTCCACGCTCTGTGATCGCATTTGCATTACCTTGGTGGATTTTTCCCCAACAGAATTGGTAGTTGTCATTTCAATCCAGATGACTCAATTATGCATGGGCTTATTTTCACTGTTTGCTCAGTGGGTTCGATTAAGGACAGAGAGGTTACAATCAGAAAGCATGCACACAACTGACAGTACTGACACCTCATTGAACCACTTCACGGTTCCCAGGGAAGTACCAAGTAGAAGCAATGCAAGTCTAAACCACACAGGGAAGCATTTCCCCCCATTTAGCCCAGGGCTCATTATCTATCTACACTATCAGTCTACAATATACTGTACAAAAAGCCACAAAATTATGTAGCTCTAGTTCTATCTCTAGGTTCTTTAAGCTCAGTTTATGAGACTGGCGGGGGCAAAACTAATGCTGTGCACTTTTCTACTCTTACATTATATAGATACTGCGACCTAGCTTCCCAATACAACTCTGCCAAATTAGTCCAGTTTAAATTATAGCTGATAGTGAAAACAAAATTAAAAGTTAAAAGTTATTACCCAAAATCACCATTATAATGATCCATTACTATGCAGCGCTCCTTTAATTAAACTAGAATGCCTTCTGCTATTACAATTTTTTTTCACTTGTCTGTCTAGATAAAGCAATGCAGCTACAGGTCCTGAGACCTGTTGTCTGAAACAGCCATTTAGCTGTCTGAAACTTTTCCCGAAAGGTTTCAGTTCGGTGACAACACTGGCAAAGGAATGCAATTTTGCTGTGAAAAACCTGTCACTGTTGCTGCCTCTCTTACCAGTGAGTCTGACAGGTAGGTTGGTATTTTGCATTTGGGTATTTTCTTGTGGACTTTAACTCCTTCGGGAATGTGCAGGCTGCAGCTACTCAGCTTGGTCAGATTTAGGTCAGGGTTTATCACTTTCACCATTTCCTCAAAAAGCCTTCATTTTTTCAGTATGAACAGTATGTGTTCCTTTCCTTTCTTCTGTTTAGGCTGATTTACCAAGGACATACTTAATTTCAGCACTGCCATAGGCCATGCTAATGCATATTTATATCTGGAAGCTTCCCAATTGCGCTGCGGTCGGCTCTTATTAGCCACTGTGCAACACCACTGGGACAATTAGGTTACCCATCAGTGAGGACTTTGTCTTTATACCACTGACTCTTTTATCTCATGTTTGTTAAGAAAGGATGTGCTGTTGTGCATTTCCAACAGTGTGTGGTGCTTTGAGGATAACAACATTTCAAATTTCAGCAAAAAGATGGCAGGCTTCAAACTGATTTTCAATTGTTGCTAAGCAACAACATGAACCATAACCAGGACTAACCCTGTCTGGTGCTTAAAACAGGTCCCTTGTGTACATATAAAACTTGGTGTGTTGCTCACGTGAATATTAGTTGTGACGGGTTCAAACACACCAGCTTTTTCAACCAGCCAGATGTTATTGAGGATTCAAACTAGCAACGTCTCTGTCAAAAAGTGGTTATATATCCTGGTCTTTGTAGGTCCAGTGACAACTATGTGAAATGAATGCATCTAATTCAGATGTTTTTGATGCTTCACAATTGATCTCTGCTGCAACATGTTTTCACTGCAACCACAGAAGCTTTATCTGCAGGACACTCCTACAGTATTATGCATGTATTATCCAGTCACCTCCATGTCAGGGAACAATGAGATCAGAGCTCTGGATGAGTAGGTAATCATATCAGTGACACACCACAGCCCTCAGCTGCAGAGCAAGCTGCTGATGGAACTGATTATATTAACACTACAATCCCCCCAGTATTTTGTGTAATGTTTCCCCTCTAATCTCATACATACTAAGTGTATGTAGTATGTATACTACTATGCACTAGAAGCACCTGTCCCATTATGTGTATGTGAGGATATGGTTTGTGGAAGGGTATGGCATGTGCGTATGAATGTATACTTCTAGGCACCAGAAGGAGTAGCACTTAAATTTCGTTGTGACAATGTTTTACAATGACAAATAAATGATTCTGATTCTGATTCTGATACAAGTTTCATCGTCAGCCGCCTTCGCTTTGGCAAATTTCCACTCACCATCACATACTGCTGTTACCTAACACATAGCTGGAATACAGTAGTTTTGTACTTCTTGGAGGATAAACAAGACTGAAATAGTGTGAAGCCCTGCTAACAACCCTCAATGTTCATTACACCCCATTGTATGAAAGAATTAGAGGGAATCAGACACTTTGTCATGCAGTGTTTTGTGTTTATAGCCATCGCAGCTACATGTGTGCTAATTGCTATAGCAAACAAAAGCTAAGCCAATTTCAATTCAGCCTCGCCACTTTGTGTTGAAACAACTAGCTCTTGACCAAAGTGTTGGATAGACAGATGAACTGACTGGCTAGCATTGCCATCATTAGGCTCTGCCACATAGCAGCACACTGCACGACATGTCAAAAGTCTCAGATGTAGATGAAATGTGATGTAAAAAAATAAACGAGAAAGCATCACTATGTGCACATGTGCAGTAGCTAGGTAAGCTCACAATTGCTAGCTAGCTGTTTCTCCAACTTCGGCCTGTACAAGGCAGGATTAGCCGGGAGACTTCTTCTAAACGAGGGCGCACTTCCAACTTTGCGTGGAATACCTGCAGAACAGGGACATGTAAGTAGTTCTATACAATTTATTTTGTAGATTAGGGTGAATTTGTGTGTGTTGTAGCTGTGTTTTGCCATTGAGAACGAGCTAGCATGCTAACGGTTAGCCCCCTAACCCCCTTGTTTCGGCTAGTTACGTAGAAAGCCGTGCAGATTTTGAACAGCTCACCCGGAGACTGAAGGCAGGACACATTCAGAAACCCATATCTCACTCAAAACAGCATGGATGTTTTTTTTTTTCAAAGTTTGTATGCGTGTGGAAGCACCAGAGACACAACATAACACCCCAAATCCCATAAAAAGTTTTTTTTTTTTTTATAATATGGGCACTTTAAAACATAGGGACAGAAAGCAAAAATGATATCTTAATGGTCATTTCCACCAAGGTTTAACCGATATAAGAGCACAAATAAAGAGAAAACTGTGTGGCATTAATGTGTGCTTAAACAAGTTCCCCAGACATTGACAACCTTGTGGTTTTTCTCTGATCCAAAATATAACAAAACATCCTGTGATCCATAATGCAAAATATATGGACTTAAGTTGTTAATGCACCATTTTAATCTAAGGAGGGATCTAGAGAGGTTGACAGTTATTCATTGCCCAGACTCCATCCTCCCTGACAGTATGACGGGTTAGCCTGAAAAAGAAACCTGTATGTTTTTAGTTTACTTGCATTGATTTATACTAATTTCCACATAGCTTTTACTTGTTTTAAGGAGCATGAAAATCATGTCTGCTCTTTTAATGATTTCCAAATACTTTATCTTGCGTGCCAGTGAATGAGCCAAACCATAGTCAACAACAGCAGAAACCCAAGTATTCAAAATTAAATAAATAATCAGACATTGTGAAATAAATAATCATATGATAATACAGACAAATGACATAACATAATATGTGAAATGACCCAATACATTTGTAGAACTCAGCTCACTATTATGAAATGTTAATTCATCCTGCTTATTTTCACAATAAGAGTTTATCGCAAGTCATTTTATTTCAATCCTCTTGCTGTCATGTCATTCAGATTGAAGCAACAGCCAGTAGTATTATGAAATAAAACAGCCATTGAAAAAAATGGCATTGTTAAAAAGGACGTTTTCAGATGAAAGTAAAAAGAAATGCACTGAAATAAACTCTATTATGATATGGTATATGTCATATTATATTGTCATACATATATATTTTATCATTTCATACTGATATAGTAATTCTTTCATTAAATAACGGTGACAAGGTTTCATAATAACAACCCTTACTGAATCCCCTGTTACAGTAGATGAGTGGAGCATGAGTGGTATGAAAAGATAACACAAGACTTATGCAATGGTCAAGTACATTCACTCATCTAAGTGTATTATTTGAGGTCAGCAGGCTGCAGTCTATCCCAACATGCTGTTTCCATACTGCGTAAACAGCACAATAATGTGGTTTTGTTTATGCCGAACCCGGCCATGCATGCACGGCTCTGTAACAAAGGTTATACAATGCGTAATTGCAGAGCAGCAATCTAATGTTTAAAGATGCATTCCCACTATGTTAAGTCATTGCTATGCTAACTCATGTTGTAACCAGGAAGCTGTGAGTGGAAGGAAAAAAATCCTGGCAAGGAAAACCTTTTAGGAGTTATTTCGCAAACATCACAGGAAGTGCATAAATGTCACCAGAAGACTGTGGAGAGAGGCTGCCTGGCTGGAGAGGACTTTGAACATTTGCTGTTTTTAGCTGCTTCTCTCCTGAGCCTCGGGCAACACTGTAAAGTAACATCTTCTAAGAACTAATCTTAAACTAAAGACGCAGTGAGGAAGAGATGACGAGAAAGTCCTTCTGTGCACTGGTCTCCCAGAATGTTTGTCGCAGCTTTGTATTTTCATGCAAAATAACGAATTCTAATAAAAAAAACCAGCAATGTGCAGTTTATATTCTTACATCTTGAGACCCCTTTTTGTGTTTCCATGAGGGACATGGATGGAGAAAAAGGCTCAGCAGGGAAGCAAAACATAATTTAAACTCAAGTGGATGATAGATTTGGTATAAAACAAATCACAAGGGAGGTGACTTACAGTTCACTGTACCTACGCCTGAACAACCATGTTGATAAATGGACGTTCATCCCGGGGCAACACAGGTCAAAACAGATGACAGCTCATATCTGCCTTCATCGTGTGGTTGGGATTTTAAAACTTAAAGGTAATGTTGTGGGGACTGCGCTTAAGGTTTTTATGGGCTGCATTTACAACATAATCCAATTATAGAATTACATCATTAAACAAAACAAACAGCAATGTACAAGTAAAATAATAAGTAGAATAATCTGCGTATCACATGCAAAGCACAGAACTATTCATTGTATATTCAATTTCAGGTGTGTACAGCAAACACAAGCAGAGTGTAATTCAATCCATACCAACGCTGAATTCCTGTACACACACATATCATGTAAACTCCCAAAGCAGATCCAATAGTGCTGAGATTTACTTGCAGGGTTTCTGTCGCATTGTGTGATGTGTCTGAAAACATTTTTCCCACAGGGACCCAATGGCTGGATGAATGGCTGCAGTGATTCAGAAGTAAACTTTCACAGCACTGCGCTTTGAGGGGCCATGTGCTGTTGTTGGTGACTAATGATGATGGCTCTGGGGTGCTTTTGTCAGGGCCTTTATGTCCTGTTTCAAGACTATGTCACTGCTTTCTTAACACCATACAGAGATGCAAAATGCACAAGGGACTGTTCAATGCACACCAAGCAGGTACACCTTATCTCAATTAACATGTGGTGCTTGGTAACACTGTAGATTGTGCCATGTAAGATACATCAGGATATACAACATCAATTGTAAATACACGATAAACCATGCTACAAAACATTGATTTATACAGTCTGCACTATGTAAGAACTAGAATATGGTAAGCCTGTAAATTGTGCAAATACCAACGGTGTAATCAGTCTCTGAGAAGAAAGCTAATATATCTATGCAGCAAATATAATTCTTCAAGAGGAAAATTTAATCCCTTGGACACTGAAGGTAGATAATTACTTTTTCCCTGAGACCATGTTGGTAGTAGAAATAAAATATTTTTTAGGCAAGCTGCTGGGCCTAGTTGTTCCAAACATCATGTTAGAGGTTTGTAATTACAACGGGGGAAAAAAAAGAAAAATAACTTGTGTTTCCCAGCCTAAAGGATGAAGCTCAGATTCAAAGACAGTGGATACATTTAGAGATGATGCCTGCAGATATGCATCCATAGAAAGTTCAAATAAAGTCCCAAGGGGAGTGGATGCTCACCTGAGTTCTACTCTTGATCAAAATGTTACTTGCACAGGCAAACAATAGTACAACAGCACAGCAACAGCAAATAATGAACACATTCAAATAATGGTAACATTTGGCTCTTGCCTATAGCCAAATTAAATCCTTATCCAACACAACAAAAGTCCTTTAATTTTTTTTGTGCAGTGCAGAAAATGTTTGATTTGTTACAGCAGGTTATCTCTATAATTAACACAAAGAAGGATGAATCATCCTGTTCCCACACGCACTGAAAGAAAACAGAAACATTCTATGAGTCAAATACAGTATACTCTTGCACAATTGATATGAAACACAAAACAAGCAGAAATGTCCATCTCAACAATCCATTTGATCCTGTATTCAGAGGCCAAACTCAGCCAGTGGGATGATGTAAGTGTTTGTTGTATAATTCAGTGTTTCCAAGGCAACTTCATTTAGCAGATTTTCTTAGAGGTGATCTACCTTATTTGCAAGAAAACTACTTAAAAAAAATGACACTTGCATTGTGTGTGTGTGTGTGTGTGTGTGTGTGTGTGTGTGTGTGTGTGTATGTATAAAACAACAAATGGACAACAGAAGTGCAGGTGACACGACTATCACTCAAGTCAGGTATCATCAATCAGCACTGCTCGACAAATTAAGATGGATGCCAAAAATGTGGTTGCATCATCACATTGATTTTGTTACACAAATGGGGCATAAATGCAGTGAGTTTTGAAATTTGCAGTCTCAGGTTCGAAATTGCCACCTGTCACCTTCTCAAGGCCCTTTTTCAGCCAGTTATTACACCAGCGATCACACACACATCCATCCATTACCTGTCACCTATGTAAATACGGTGAATTAAGAATTCCCAAAGCATTAATTCTCCCCTCTCCCTCTCTGCCTGAGAAAGAAAGATGAAGAGTTGTGTTTCCTCCTGCTCGGTCTCCCTTCAGTTCTAATATCATAAACGACAGAGACACGGGCAGAGGGGAGGAGGAGGCGAGAGCTCGCTAGACCGAGCCTTTGTGAGCATGACGGGCCTGACTCACGAGAATGAGATATTTCCAAAAATAAAGGAGGGAGGGAGGGAGAGAGAGAGAGAGAGAGAGAGAGAGAGAGAGAGAGAGAGAGAGAGCTAGCTGAACAGGCGGGAACACAAGAAAACGAGTGGATTAACTCCCTACCCACCCACCCCACGCCCACCGACACCCCCTCTTCCCGTTTCCAAAAGCCCTTGTATTCATCACAAAACATGCCGAATTAGTGGGAACAAATCATCTGTATAAACACCCCTAAACATTTCCCCAATTGCCATGGATGAAAAAAATGATAAATAAATAAATAATGATACTATTCTCAGAACAACATTATTAAAAGCTTGATCCAAGCTTTAAAAAAAGATCTCTGAATGAATGTATAAATTCTCTTTAATATTTATTTTCTTTGCTCCTCTGGAGGCAATTGTGCCCCACTGTGAGCAGATGTAAGCAGCTGGTTGCGTGTTGTAAATAGGCACCATAATGTACATGTTTGGCTTTTCATCATGACAGATTGCCCTGCGCAAATACAGTGTGATGAGAATATGGTCGTCTCAGCCTCCTTGCTGCGAATCATAATACTCTGAAAGCCCCTATAAGCCACATAGCAGCTTGTGAATATTTTAGTCTGTTAGGAAAATGTTTGCAGTGCCTGCTAGTTTTGTCAGTTTTATCCTACAAGCTTGGTCTAATTTGAGTGGAATAAAGGGACTAGGTTGCTCATTGGTGGAGAGGCGTTTTTCAGTCAGATGCTATCACCACCAGCAACCTAAATCATCACAACACTCAATTTTCATGTGACCCAAATATTTTTTTTCCTTTCTGCTGACTACTGTAGGTACTTCATTCAGATCTCCTTATTTCAGACTCTGGGTGCATGTGTGTGTGTGTGTGTGTGTGTGTGTGTGTGTGTGTGTGTGTGTGTGTGTGTGTGTGTGTGTGTGTGCGCGTGCGTGCGTGTGCGCGTGCGTGCGTGTGTGTGTGTGTGTGTGTGTGTGTGTGTGTGTGTGTGTGTGTGTGTGTGTGTGTGTGTGTGTGTGTGTGTGTGCAGCACCTGGTGGATAAGACGATTATCTCAATGCAACTCTCAATGAGACACAGCCAGTGAGAGACCAGTTGGCTCGCAATTGGTCAGCCTTCCCAATTCGGGGGTATTGAAGAATGGACGCACACATGCCACCCAAATCACACTCATTATTAGGCAAAGAACGGTTATAAAGATACCAAAAATGATGACGCTGATAATTTGTCATCCAGCACATTGATTCCACAATCAGGACTCGGACAGCCCGACAGGGTATCATGGGACCCTTTAATCTAGCATGAAAGACATGGGTAATCCTTGTTGGAGGATTACTCTCGACCAGTACTCGTTCTTTGCATATTCCAACTTTGGTGTACACGTGCTTAAGTACTAACCCACCAATCGTGGTCTATCCGTGGCCCCATCACTCATCCTAAGTCTTAGCAGCCAAGGGGATGTGATTACTCTTGACTCCTACCGCAACCAAGAGGATTTAGCACTAAAGAAACAGAACCTATGTGAGTTTACATCCTGACCTGTTCTTTAAACACACTGCAGTGGCAGTTTACGCTGCTCAAACCATCCATTCACAGCAGGATGACATTATGCTGCAACATTTACATTCCTACAAACAGCTCACTCCTGCATGGTTTGTTCTGCACAACACAATGTACACAATGTACCTACAGATATCACAACATTGTTGACTTTTTTCCCCCACCATTTCTGTGCAGCCGTGATAACCACACTTGCAGGAATAACCACAAACATGTAAGCCCCTTGTAGCCCTGCATGTGTCCTGCATTATCACAACAGCAGCTCCTTTTCAGGGTGTAACAACAGAGCAAAAACAGTGTAGTAGTCGTATAAGAAGCAGGCATCCTGCTGGTAGTGATGGCGCAGTGGAAATGACACATGCCTTTGGTGTGAGAGATCTGGGTTCAATTCCCACTGTGATACATCAACCATGTGATATCATCGTCCCTGAGCAAGACACTTAACCCATAGTTGCTCCAGAGGCATGTGGCCTCTGACATATATAGCAGTTGTAAGTTGTTTGGATAGAAGCGTCAGGTAAATGACATGTAATGTAACAGGATCAGTTTCACATTTTGGGAATATGCTAATTCACTTTCTTGCAGAGAGTTAGATGTCCGACATGTCTGTACTGGAAATATGAAGCTGCTGCCAGCAGCCAGTTAGCTTAGCAACAGGAGGGAAACAGATAGCCTGGCTCTGTCCAGAGGTACAAAACCCACCTACCAGCACCTCTTAACACTTTCTGTTCTGGACTGTTTCTTGCTTGGGACTAGCTGCCAGCCAATTAGCAAAGACTAAGCTAAGCTAAGTTAGCCAACTGCTGTCGGTAGCTTCATTACTAGCGTACAGACATGACAGTGGTATCAATCTTCTCATCAGTATTTTTTTTTTTTTTTTTTTATATTTCTTACTCTCCTTTCTGTTTTTGTTCTTTATATGTTAAGTGAGTGTTGTACTTTCAGAGCAAAGGTTAACCAAAGTCAAATTCCTTGGCCAATAAAGCTGATTTTGATCTAATTCTTGGCAAGAAAGCGAATGAGTATTTCTCAAAATGGTAACCTATTCCTTTAAACCAAGTATCTTTTTTTTGTTCGTTCTGCACCAACACAAATACTCAATCATGCCACTTCTGCAACTTATTTGATAAAACCTATCAACTAGTACCCTTAATCTATCAATTCTACTACGATAGCAACGCCAAAATAAGCAGCTGTAACATTATATTGTACAGAACATTTGAAGACTTTCACATAGCCCAGAGTTACCTTCTGTTACAGGTGTGACGCCAAAAAAAAAGAAGAACCAAGACTAAAAATTAGCTTCTAGCTAATTTCCTGAGAAATGATCCAACCACTGAATCATACATTTCAGGAGAGAGAAAAAAAAATACTGTTTAAATATGGAGGACGGAACCTTTGAAGCTCCATCCGCAATTTAATCAGTTAATATTTAAAGCAGGGATATTCTTTATAGGCATTTGCATGATGGGCTGCAGAAGTTTTGAGGGTGTAGGGCGGGGGGTTGGGCTGGGAGGTGTTTGAAATGAAGACATAAAGACTGGGATATTATGAAAAAGAATCTTTATCCACTTGCAAATTTCTATCAGGCATCCCGTTGATCATTGGTATTCAGAGGCCTGCACTGCCTGTAATAGCTTGTCAGACAATAAATGCAGCAACATTTTTTTTTCACAGGGCTGCCCCCCTCCAGGGAATGGAAATTATCATTATGTTGTGTTTTATTGGAGCTTCTCTCCTCCTGGATCTTTACCTAATGCCATCTTATTCTTCATTATTTGGGGTGCATACTGTTTTGTCAGACCATATAATGCAATAGGGGATTCACTCTGCATTCAAATGTGTTTGTTTTGTCCATTTAAAATCACTTTTTTGAAAGAACCAGCTTGTTTTGTAAAAGCATTTGCTTACATTGTGAAATGACAGAATTTTTTTTTTTATAATAGCAACAATGGATTATGAGTGGACAAAGAGCAGGGCAGAGTTAAGATCTAACAGCAGTAAAGAAAACCTGACAAAAATAGTGAGATGTTAGTAACACCTACAAATATAGACACACAATTGTGATCCTTGCATTATCATCACCATGACCAATTTGCTGAAGCACATTAGCCATAAAGCTGCAAAGCCATTAGAGAGAAAACTACTTCAGCTCTGCACTTTGATGACTGTTAACCATGTAATCTACTGAAAAGAGGATTGTTTGGCTTCACAGCCTGTTGTGACACACCGATAGTAGACTGACCTGCTGTGAGTGAGGACAAACACGAATGCATGAAACCTGCAGCCACACGCACACACACACGCATGCACGCACGCATACACGCACGCACGCACGCACGTACGCACGCGCGCGCACACACACACACACACACACACACACACACACACACACACACACATATACATTTTTACACACAAAGAGCAGAATAAATCATTTTACCAAACATCTCAAACGCCAAAACGCCACAAAATACATTGTAAGTAAATATCATTTCATAAAAAAAATGAACGTCCTGGAGAAATTTTACAAAGCATATTGAACCGTTGTATTCCCATCTTTGTTTTCAAGCGGTCACACAATCAAACAGATATGCAGAGTAGGGGTGATGCCAACACAGAAAGCAATTCGACCTTTACCCTGAGTAGCTTGTCAGAAGATTGAGTCATCCACTCCATTCCATTCAATGCAGCTTTTCATATTTGAGTGCTTCTTGGCACATACCCTTACTTCACTTTAATTAAGGTTTGGTGTGCATTATACAAATAGAAAATGCTTAAGAATGCAGAAAGGCTCACATTAGTTGAGCTTTTTTCCCCTCCCTTTTAGAAAAAAGCCTGTTTCCCAGTCAACAGATGGTATTTACTCAAATTATAGACAGCAAATGAGGGCTAGGGTGAGATGCTTTTTTTCAGAGCCCATTGGCAGTCCATTAAAAAACTCAAATTGTGTGCACAAATCCACCGAGATACAAGAGAGTGACATGGAATTAGGGATGGTTGTGTTATTCATTGGCAGCCAAAAATCCAATAGAAAAGTCTTTTGATCGTTAAATGAAAAGTATCTACAGCAAAGCATTATAATTGCCTCACAAAAATGGTCAGTTTTTTTGCTTTCTTCCGTGATCTAAACAAAAGTGCAAAGAACCAATCCCAGTCAGATGGTACAGCTTTCTAATTGCTTTGATTATGAACAATATGTTTCTCAGGAGACATCTCAGAGGGTCAAAAGTGTCCAATGTTTGATCTGCCAGAATGAACCGCCCTCTACCTCTGCCTGTCATCTTCCCTCAGACGTTGAAAGGGACAGAATTACTGGGTCATTTGAATGAACATGCGAGGAAATGGGCCAGTGTTCAAAAGTGACACAGTTTGTGATTTGCATATGCCGAATGAGGCTAAAATATAAGTAATATATTAATTCCTGCTCTCAGTCTCAAATAGCACAGCCCAAATTAAAGATTAAACCCCACAGAATGTCATTTTAGATTTCATCATCAACTGCCTCATTCAATAATCTCAAGAAGCCTTGTACAGGTTGCATGATTCCAGAAAAAGACATCATGTAAAACCAGACCAGAGCATTTCCTGATATATTACTGGAACATTCCTTTAAATTTCAATAAATGCTCTCATAACAAATGACTTGGCCCTTTTGGATCCAAATTGGAATGATCAATGTCCAGAATAAAACAGTAATTGCCAACGTTGTGATGAAAATGGATCCCTAATAGATGTTTCTCATCAGCGGAGCCTGCATGCAATTACCTCGGGTGTTTACAAGCCATTTCAGGATCATATTTTGTGTTTGCAGGCACCTTAGCTCTGGTCTTTACTTAATTAAATGATTTATAGGGGGAAATAAAATAGGACAGTGGAACACATTTTGGTTAAAAAGCAAAAAGCTACAATGATGTCTGAATCATACAAAATTGGCATTTACAAATATTGTATTATTCAGTTTGCACTCTATTCTTGCAGATGCACATATTAGCTTTCAGACGTTGTCAACATAGTGTAATCACAGTCTATTACAGGGAAATACCACTCAATTTAAGGATAAACATGCCTTGGACTTGTGGGCGTTATTAGCCTCGGTTTTACACTCCAATGCTGTGCAACAACAGGGGCTCTAATGGATTTCATTTTTTACATTCCACTATTTATTTTAACAAAAAAAGTTAATTCTTTATCCCTGAAGGAAGGTATGAGGAATTAAAAAAAAAAAACATTCCTTATAATTTGGTAACATTAACTCATTACAAGGCATTATAAAGTATTTGAGGTGGCAAATTTCTTCCAAAATGAGTTATGCATTTGTTCACATTTCCATAGTTCTCTTTTCCATCTTTTGTTAATTTATTTTCAGTGCAGCTGAACATCAATGTGACCTTAAAAATGAGGGAATGGGACAAAGCACTATGTCATGTATGGCTGCAGGGCTCAGTGCAAGGGTATTCATTAATCCAGAGTGGTTTGCCAGTATTCTATATTGGACCCAGATATATTCCATCTGAAATTCAGTGGTATTCCCCTTTAACACAGAATTAAAAACTGCAAGGGCACGTGTGCCCAGGGTTATACTGTATTCATGGAGATTATTCCCATTAAATGTCAAACATGCTTCTCATTCAATTACAAGGTTTGGCATATCTTCTGTTTTGACAGGCTGTCCCAAGGACTCACATGACACAAAAGATTGTGTTCCAGAGAAGACGCATTTAAACATTTTATCACCTTCTCATATAAAGAGACACAAATGACACATAGAAAATCTTGTAGAAATACCAACCATTAGTTATTTAAATACAAAATATGTACATGATAACATTTCAGCAGTGGCATTAAAATATTTAGCTATCACAATGTAACGATTTAACCACTTTGAGTGTTAATAAAGCCTTACAAAAGAACGTTTTAGAGATAAAAATGTAAATCTTTGACCTGCAGGTGGATGTTGGCAAATTCATCACTTGACCAAGCACCATTTAAAAACACTACCATGACTGCACCAATTCTGAGGGGTAGTGCAGATGTTTTCCAGCTGTTATTGTTGGCCATACAAAATGATCTCCACCCAATGACAGGGATAAAAACAAATGTTGTAAAATGGAAACTTTTTATTTTCAAAAAGCAACAGATTACACAGTTAACTTTCAGCAAATGCAATCCTAACTGAAACTGTACTCACATTCGGGACTTCAAAATGAAAGACTCACATACTTACACACAATCTATCTATAATATACAAAAAAAGAATACATAATAAATATTAAAATGGCCACAAGAGAAAAAAGTAAGTCATTGAAAACAATCAGTAGAGAGCAAATGTAGGGAAAGTAGAAACAAGACGGTGTGCCTTAAATGTCTTTTTTTTTTTTTTTTCTTTAACATTTTTTACAAATTGTGCAAGATTTCATACTAAGGCTCTGGTCTTGAAGTGACTGTTGTCTGATCCACACAGCAGCACACACGCTCTGAAACGCACACACATGCACCCACTGACACACACACGCACGTGCACACACACTCCCTGTGCTCTGAGCACTCTGTGGGGTGTAGCAAACCATTGCAGAATAAAAATGGGCTGCTCAGTGTATGGCCTGTGATGCTCATGGGAGTGGACCAGCTTTTTAAAAAATGGACATGCACTTCACATTGATGTGAAAAAGAAAAAGAAACTCCCCTTGCATCTAAAGAATGACTTTTTAGGAGTGAATGAAATAAATAAAAAATAACACAACAACCAAGAAACATGACAATATCATAACCATTAAGGCAAGAACACCCGGAGTGGCATCAGCAATACGGTAACAATATGATAGTGTTGTTAGGTACATGGATATGATGAAACATTGAACTACTTTTTCAATATCTTTTTTAAGTTTGTTCTTAAAAGCAACTTTTTTTTTTTCAAAATCCAAACACCATTTCATCTTTTTTACCTCTTTTTTTGTGTAAAAGGTGATAAGAAAATAACAATGCCAGACACTAGGGACATATGGATCATAAAACTACAAGAAATAATTTCTAGTTTTAAGTTACAACTTCAAAACCACACATTGTAAATCCCCATCGTTAAGCCCCCGCCCAGTAAATGAAAAAGATATCACTTACATTAAAACCATTTTATCCTCTTGTGATGGTGTATTCCAACAGTTTTGCTTTACTTACAGCGATTGTGTAGTCTGTTGCAAATTAAAGCATTCATTGTTTAGTTTGGAATAAAAAGAACCAAAAAAAGTTGTCCTTGCAATGCAACTGGTGACTGTTGACCAAAAAAAAAGCATCTTTACATCTTCTTTTTAGTGCAACTCTTAAAATGTAAAACATTTCCAGTGATTGCTTGAGAGGTATCGTTTCTTTGTTTTTTGTTCTCGTTTCTTTTTCTTTTCATGTTTATGTATTTCACACCTCACAGAATAACGCATCTTCAAAAAAATCCAAAGCAAGAGGGTTTGTTTTTAGTGTTTTGTCAATTCTTTTTTCGTTTTTTTTTTTTTCTTCTTCAACTTTTTGCTTTTCTGCATTGGCATGGCCTTCCACATGTATGTTTACTAGAACATAAACACAGGAGGGGATCCAGACCTCCTGCGTACTCCCATTCCCTTCAGCCTCCATGTTTGATTCGCTTCATATTCAATCACCCCGGCAGAGCCTCGTGATTGGCAGTCCACCTTCTACCTCTAAAAACAAGGGTTAGGAGAAGGAGGAACAGGAGGAAAAACTGGAGGATGAAGAGAAAAGAGATAGAAGAGAGAGAGTGCGCTGTACAATGGGACCAAGCCCAGATCAAGATCAATCAGGGAAATAGAGACATAGATGAGAAAAAAAAAAACACAGCAAAACCTTCATATAACGCAGTAGGGTTCCCTTGGTAACCTGGATTTTCTGCAGTAGAGGAGTGTGGTGCTGAAGCAGCGCCGGAGCTCCCTGTTGGAGAAGATGCAGATGAAAGGATTGACCCCAGCCTGGGCAAAGCTCATCCACACGGCTGCCGTCAGGTAGCCCCCAGGGACTACAGGGCCCCTTGCAAACACCCGCCAGTAGCAGGCGACCAGATAGGGCCCCCACAGTGCCAGGAAGAAAAACGTCATGATGTAGAACATCCTACTTATCCTCTTCTCTGTTTTGAATTCATCCAACACCAGTAGACGCCTGCGGCCCGCTGCGTTGCTGTTCTGCCGAATGCCCAGCAAGGTAGGCGGGGTGGGGCCTCGACCGAATCCAGCCAGCCAGTTGGCTGCCGCCTGCCCGCTAGCGCCTGGCCCGTGGAAGGTCCAGTTCTGGCTGACAGCAGGCACGAACTGGACAGGCTTCATCTTTCGACGGTCGTGGACAAAGAAGATGAGCTTGAGGTAAACCAGCTGTGTGGCCAGGAGGATGAGCGCCAGCAGGAGCATGAAGCCCAGCGAATCATTCGCCCTGAAGGAACGATGTTGGAACGTGCACTGGTCCTCCTCCGGGATAAAAGAGTACGTCCCTACGTCTAACACCGGCGGGAACGCCATAGCCACTGACAGCGTCCACACCATGCAGATGACAGCTAGACAAGTCCAGAAGGTCAGCCTCTTGGTGTAGAAACGGTGGTGTGCGATTGCCAGGTAGCGCGTGACACTGACACAGAATAGCATAAATGCCGTGTGGAAACAGGACAGCACACCCAGGAAGGCGATCACTTTGCAGGTCAGCGTGCCATAGGTCCAGACAGAGCCATTCTTGACCGAGGTGAAGACAAAGGGGAAGCAGATGGCGGAGCGCAGGATGTCAGAGGCGCACAGATCCAACAGGAAATAGTAGGGCGCCCGGTGCAGGCTCTTGTCTTTGACCAGCAGGATGGAGATCAGGAGGTTTCCAACCACACCGACTCCAATGATGAAACCCAGAGAGGTCAGTTTGAGGAACGTGGCGAGAGGAGAGACATTTTGCAAGATGGTGTGGTCCCCTGCATGGCTATAGTTCGCCATAGATGGAGGAGGGATCATAAAGATAGGGGAATAGCTTCAGCCAAGTATCATGATCTAGAGGTAGCAGGGGGAGGCGTTAGATCCATTTGGCGGTGTGCTTTGAAGAGGTTTCCAGGCATATAGGCAACCTCTCCTCTAAGGCATCCTTTGTTCCTTTGTCTCATCACACCTAAAAAAAAAAAAATCCCTGAAAAATATTATCCATCCATCAACATTCAGTCCCATACAACAACAGCTGCATTGTTTTCAACAGCACTTTCACTAGAATGTGATAAGCAATCATTTTCCTCTGCCTGCCATTTGTTTATTTAACATTTTAACATTTAGAGTGGCACAGTGCAGAGCTCTGCCTCAGCTTGAATACTTTGTCTAGATACAGGCAGGCGGAAAGACAGACAGACAGACAGACAGACAGACAGACAGACAGACAGTGATGGAGCTTGATTAGACTGAAGCATTAATCTGTTAAAGCATTACAATTCTTTCTAGTGGTTTTGGAATTCCCTGAACAAACACAGCCCAGATTTCATTAAGAAACGACGCATTTTTACCTCTCGGAAAGAACCCAAAAAAAGGCTCGGTTTGGATAGATTTTCTTTTTTGGGAAATGTTGGAACATTAAGAGAAATGCAGTCCAAAATAAGGTCTTCTTGATCACACCCACCCTGCAGAACAGAGGACGGCTCTCTAAAGCAGTGGATGTCTCGAATAAACTCGCTCTGTCTTCATAGCCTACATTGTGGAAAACCGACGGAGGGTGCATACATAATAAAGCATTCGTGTTTTTGTCTGATTAAAGCTTAACTGGATTACGGGTCTCACGTTAATAAGCAGTGGTCTCTTCAGGGCGTTTATTGAGCCGGTCGATTTCCCAGATCATCTTTTATATTAGGCCTACTAATTGCGAAGAGTTAAGAGAATCTACTGTGTTATATTGACACTAAAGCCGCATTTCGACATAATTTGGCTTGTTCATGCGCGGGTGTGATTATCCGTCTAGATGGATTGAAAAAGGATGGTTGGAAGTGATGATAACAAGCCTGCTGGTAATAGCCTAATATGATGGGGTTTTCTAGTCGATAGCTGTGTTTTTATCGTTTGGAAAATGGCACATAGCCTGTGGTAACATCTGATTTCATTGATATTGGCGTTTGTGTCTACTTACGCGTTTAAATGCGTCCTCCGATTGTCAGTCGAGTGTTTCTACGCGCGTTTGAATCCGACGGATTTCAGTGAAAAAACACAGAAGGTGAAAATCATCGTCCTTGCATCCCAATCGGCTGGATAAAGCATAACAGTGTAGCGGATCCGTACGTCCATTAGACTAGAATCATTTCCAAGTTCCTGCTATGAATTGCCCAAAATCGCAGCCACTACACAGGACAAGGCCAAAAAAAAAAAAAAAAAGAAAAGAAAGAAAGAGAGGGAGAGAGAGCGAGAGAGAGAGAGAGAGAGAGAGAGACAGAGAGAGAGAGACGATCACAAGATCAATCAAAATCCTACCTGTTGATAATCCTATTTCGTTTTCCTCCTGGAGGTTATTTTCATTGAACAGTCGGGTTTTTTTTGCTGTTTTTAAAAAGCCTGATTTGTTGCCTGCCTTCTTTTTTCCTCCACGGTGAATATCCTACAGTAAACGGAAGCCCAGTGCGCATGCGCCCTGCATCCCTATTTGTGATCCAAGACGCGTCTTGTCTCTTGTTGCAGCAGCAGCTCCCCACCCCCCACACCTCTCTCTCTCTCTCTCTCTCTCTCTCTCTCTCTCTCTCTCTCTCTCTCTCTCACACACGGTAACATCTGCTCAACGGGGCCGCTGCTGACCGGTAACTAACGCGTTACAGCACTGTTTCCCCCGGTAACGTGTAGTGTAACGGATTACTATTTTACTGAAAGTTTTACACTTAGTCCAGATAAAAACAAATCTTTATCATTCTCCTAACTGTTTCAGCTTGATTTCAATTATTATTATTATTATTATTATTATTATTATTATTATTATTATTATATATTATATAAACGTGGTTCAGTCTAGGCTGATCATATCTCTTTTATCACAGTGTGTTATCCCCTGTTGGACCTTTTGCTTGCTGTCCTTATCAGATGTATTAGGCTATAGCCTTTCATCATGCTCATACATGTTTTACTCTACAGAAATGTCCATTATGTAAAAAGTGAAGGGTTAAATCAGGCAGCCTATTTCACCTCAAGTTAAAATGACTTCTCCTGTACTGTATATGCATAATTGAAAGCACTTTGTGCACTGTTGTTCATTCTGCTCGGGCAGCATGATAAATTCATAGGATTTGATTCCTCAGCCATGTATGGAGAGCCGTGATGTCATGAGCAGTGTAACAAGTGAACAATGATTCAATCAGCCACATGTACACACAACGCACACACACACACTGAAAACACACATTTGTTGTATGCTCATACATGTAGGAAATGTGTCACAACTGTGTTACAACTTGGAGACAATGTACACATTTCTATTTTTTTTATGATTAAAAAAAGAATTCTACTGAGGGCCGACACGTGCGAACGGCTCCTTTTTTAATCACAGCTTACCAAATATCACAGACTGCTCATTGATAATAAATGCAGACACTGTCACATATAGGTTGACACTGGACTATTTGCAGAGGATAGAGACTGAATGATTCATTCTACTCCAAAAGAAACTCTGTTACTGCCATCCAGACAAAGGTAAATTAAAGTGAAGGCCATAATGATTTTGTGCATGTCCCAATATTCTCTGATGAGCTATCGTTCATTTTGGCACAGACCTTATAGACGTTTTGATGTATCACCCCATGGTTAAGTAATTACTTTAGATCATTAGTCAGACGAGGTATTACAGTTATGTTTGTTTTCTATACAAGTGGGAGTTTTTTTTTTTTTTTTTTAAATTGGTTTAAAAAGTATAAAGCTTATTACATTTGCTCTAATGGTGAAAGTAACTAAGTACATTTAGTCAAGTCCTGTACCTATGTACAGTTATGCTTTACTTGAGTATTTCCATTGAATGCTCTTTTGCAGATTCCGATTTTACATAAAGAACATAAATAATAAATTACAATGCATTGTAAAAGATTATTAAAACAGTGTTCCCATTGTTTGGACTTGCGACCCCTTACAAAAAGCGATACTGTCATGTTTTAGATGTCTGTGTATCGTTAGCAGTTCTTCCAAAGAGACAGTTCCTCTCTAAACCTCAGATATTTTCACGTTAATAACTATGTGAGGCCTAAAGTAGTCAAATTACCCAATATTTCACGCAAAAAGCTAGGATTAGAAAAAAGTCCAAAAAAGGGAATACACATTTGTGTAGCATAACTTTGTTTGTCTCTTCTTTCCAACCCCATAATCATCTTACAACTCCTCAGATTTATCTTGCGACCCTTAAGAGGGAGGGAACCAAGGTTGGGAACCAGTGGACCAACAATCTAATGTCACATATAATCCTAATAATATATCAGTCACGTGGAGAATTTCTGGAAGTATATTTTGCTGATAATACTTTGAATGCAACTTGTAACACAGTACTTTTATAGCTATATTGCATAATGTTAGAAGTAAAGGATTTACTGCCTTGTGTGACCACCCTAAACCACTGAGGATGGCCGGAACTTTTAAACATTTATATCTGCAATCAAACCCTTTACCAAATAGATAAAGTCATATTTGGGCAAATTATATGGGCATGAAAGCACTCTTTCTAAATGAAAGAGAAAAGTCAGGAAATACGATTATACAGCAGATCATTCAAATATCATGCAAACCAGGAGTTGAGAAGAGCATCAGATTAATCAATTTATTATTCTCACAGCTTTTGTCACATATTTTAACCACAGAAATTGCTACTACAACAGCTCCACTCTTTTCATCTAGCCACACTTGTGAGATTGTGCTTCAAACAATGAATCAGGAAATCAGTGATCACTCCAAGCATGGAGAGTATATGCGCAATATCCAATGCAAGCATCCTTGGGATAATATACAGTAGCCTATATATGCAGCAGTCCTTATATATAAGGCAACAGTGTTTGGTCTCAGCAGTGCAACAAATTACATTTCCTGTTTTAGGACTTCCTGGATGTTTCCCTCCACCTTCTGCAAAAGAGGGCACGTGGTTCCCGTTGTGTTTGACGCATTAGTCCAATAAGGCACGTATCTTATCAGTTGCTTCGACACAAACCCTGTGCCAGAAGGTCCACGTTAACTCAGACAGAGAGATATTAATGCGGTGGATGATAACAGGACAGGACAGGCGAACGATCAAGAGAAGCGTCTTTCACTGCTGTCCGTTCCGCTTCCGCGCGTACCAGCCGAGGAAGGCACAGAAACCCACCCCGGTCACGATGGTGCCCAGCAGCAGGGCTAATGCATCGCCCGCATCGTAAGCCTCCGCCGGGGGGATCAGAGACAGGAATATCAGCCAGACGATCGCTGCAGCGTTAGGAAGTTCAACTTTGGGAGCCATGTTGAGTTTTTCCCCTGTTGCTGTTGACTTTCGGGAAGCGCCTGCGTCACAGTCAGATGACAGCAACAGCGGCTGGACTTCCTGGTGCGCTCAGCCAATGGCAGAGCTGCTTTATTCTAACCTGACGCTTTTCTCTCTCTCTCTCTCTCTCTCTCTCTCTCTCTCTCTCTCTCTCTCTCTCTCTCTCTCTTAAAGAAGATTCGCTTTATATTTCAGCAGGCATTTGCCCTGTGGCACAGAAATAATTGCATAAGTATGCTGTTGTTTTTGATATGTGTTTCACAGATGAAATAGACATCCAAACTGGTTCTGGGATTCAAACTGCAATTATTCTACAGTGAGTGGATTTGTGACATCGCCGCTCTTATTAGTGACAATTAGGCTGACAGGCTGTCACTGCTTCATGTCCCTGGCCCGCAGGCCCTATTATAAACAAATGAGACTATTTTACATCAGTCAGGCTCCTCAACAGCTCCAGTCTGAAGCTTGATATTCCCTCTGAAGACAAACGCGTGTTGACATGCATAGGCTAATACTGTATGTTGCATGAGACACTTGGTTGGTCAAGGTTGGATCAGATGCCAAACACAGCCATGAGACAAGTATTTTCCACATTAAGCCATCTCAAGGTTTGTGAACTTCCCTGGTCCATTTTACTATTTCAATTTGGACAGGAAGAGATTTTCACAAAAAAAAAAAAAAAAAAAAACTCTTATCTCAAACTCTAACCCAGCTGCTCTACTGTGCCTCAGTGTACCCCTGATCTCCCGAAACATGTTGAAATGTCTTCAAATCGTCCGTGTTGCGATGCCTTAACAGCTCAGCTCATGCTACAAATTGTTTGGCTTGCAGAGCTCTCTGTGTGTGCTCTCCTGGGGCACTTTGCCTGTAATTTAATTAGCGAGCACAAGCCAAAGTAAAATATTGACCTTGTAAGGCTGCCATACTTCTGTACCTGCCTGCTCCAAGCGAGGAGATGAATAGGCGCACATTCCCTTTGCTCACTCTTCACGCTTCCTCATCATACACTCTCTCTCTTGGTCCTGCTGTCTGTTTGGCAACGTGTCTCACATACACACAGGCGTACATACAAGTTTTTGTGGGCCCTGTCTGATCTCTATTGCATTTGGCTGACCACATGGCCATTACAAGAGCTTCTTATTTAGAACAGGAAACAACTGAATCTGCTACTATCTGTATATTTGTGAAAGTTATATTAATTCCATGAACTAAGGCACATGTTTAGCTCTTAATAACAACATAAAGCCAAACTTGAGAGATGTTTTTAATGTGTAAAGCCATCAGAGATGCCCTCCAAATTTACACTCTGCACTGGCAGATACACACAGCAGCGCCATCAGCAGCACTTACTCTGCATCTCAGCAGTGTTGGTAAATGATCAGTGGGAGGATGAGAGAATATCCAGAGATGAGAGTGTTTGTCAAACAAGCTAGGACAGTGACATTAATCTTCCCTACTTAATGTGTGCTGCTCAGCACCTGAAGGCCAAATCCCTAAATTTGTACACTTATGAGACTGAAAAGGACTCCTTCTGTACAGTAACCTATGTATGGAAAACAGTTAATCTCTTTAGTTAATCACTTTAAAGTCAACATGAAATTTGTATTTTCCTCACTTTTTGTGTAAGGAAATATAAACTAAAACGATACCGCAGCTGTTGAGTAGATTTCTCTGCTTTTCGAAGAGGATAAAAACTTTTTTGGACATATTTGTCGAAACAGCTATGTGCCTATGTGTTCTTTTTTATGTTAATGTGTTGTATTGTTATAGTTTATCTTTTGTTTTAAGCCATCAACCTGCTAGGGACTGCAGATGAAAATTAGCCTGCATGGCTAAATCTGGCACATTTACACGCTGGACTGTACTCATGTTGATTAATGTGCGTTGTCCTTTTTAAATAAAGAAATAAAAAAAAAAAAAAAAAAAGAAAGAAAAAGGGTCTAGCTAGTATTAACTGTCTCTATGTCATGGGTCCAGTTGCTGTGATGGCAAATGACCAGACCGTTAACTCAAAGCTACGGGTAGTCCTGTGACCTCAGCACACCGTTACGCCTACATTACGCAGTGATTTAAATCATGACCCGAGGTAATAAGAGCACTCAAATCACAGATGGTACAACATAGCGGCTAACAACAATGTCAGTCCACTGCTGGTTAACTGCCTGTGTTGCTATGCTATGCTGAATTGAAGTGATACTGATCAATTTTTAGTGCTCACAGATGGGGCACACAGATATTGCAGCAATTACCAGTACAGGCATTGTCACTATGAACCAAAAAAGTACACCATCTGGAGAACACACTTGCAATAGGTTATATAAATGAGAACTTAATTTTGTTTTGATGAAAACAAACAGCATTCTTAGCAAAGATCTATTTAATCATTTAATTTCAAGTTTCTGTGTGTGTGCATTTCCAATGACTCCACTTTATATTTATCCCTTCCCTTTGACTTTAAGAGACGTTTCTTCCCCTCACTTGAGTTAGAATGCTACTGGCTTCCAGGAAGTCATTGGCATACCTGGCAAGGAAGGCGCTGCATAAAAATATCAATCTCAAATGGGGTATTAATTCAGTATTGGGATGTAAAATCTTGCGTACGTGTGTGGATTAGCATAATGTTTTTGTGGATGGTGTTTGTCTTTTCTGTGATATATCATGTGTATATTTGAATTTTCCTTTTACACATTTTGAACTTCTATTGAATCACGAAAGTTTTAAACAATTAGACTATTCAATGTGTACAAGACTCAGACAAGTTTAAATCTCCATCTCCATGTTGCCTGAGTTATGTTTTGTAACTTATTTATTCTGCCAAGGACACTATGCTTTGGTTATCTGTCCTTAAATGTGTTAGAGCTACAATGAACTGAAAGGCCAGTTCTCAGAGTCCTTGGTTTTGTAAGCATCATCCATTCTCAATTACTTTCCACAACAGTTAAGATGGAGTTCCACCTTTACCAAACAACACAAAACATCTCTCCCAAAAGATTAATTATGTTCTGAAATTGGTTTCTCAGGAAGCTCTGTAAAGCTGACCCTTTAAAGGAATTGTTGCTTTTGTAGTGGTTCAGTGCCCCATCCATAATGAATTGTACTGTGAGGGACATGACAAATGGATTTTCCTGTGTCTTTTGTGGCAGTGTTCGAGATATAAAAATACTTAGGAGGGCCTGAATCAACACCAGAAAAAGAAAGAGAGGGCAGCTTGGTGCTGCGTAACATAGTATTGGGCCACACTGACTCACACACTGTTGGGGATGTGGGATGAGCTGAAACACATCACAAAACCTGCAAAAAGATGAATGACGCAGTAATTAGCTATTCATATTGGAAGCTGAGAGGGAATCTCAGTTTGGATGCTTGACAATCACGCATCAGTGTGTTACGCTGACAGTTGCATAATGCTGTAAAGGGTAATCAATTGGTCCTTGCATTTTTCCTTTTGTTCTTGCAGAGACTCTAAATTTGGTGAGATAATTTTCCGAGTGAATATTTAGTCATCTACTATGTCAATGTAACAATGACATATGATGTGAAATGCAGTTATAACCTTACTTCTCAGTGAGTTCAAGTGATATTTTACCCACAAGCACTTGAACGCAGCAAGAAACAGAAAAATGTACCTGCAACCATAGAAATATATAATTACATTACAAAAAAAATTAAGACCTTTGCTGTTGATTGATTTCCTACCTCAAGAAAGTTCCAGTTGCTGCAAGTTCATTTATTGAAATCAATGAAAACTAATGACTGCCTGAAAGGAAGGAAATCAATCTACAGTATTGTATAAAGATCACTGCTCTCCAAATACGGGCCTGTTGGAGGTGCATGAGGATATGTATATGTTTTATTTTATTTACTTAAGTAGGAATTTGATTAGGGACCTTCTTATAAGCATCCTCTTCAAGCAGGAAATCAATCTAAAAAATATTGTTATTCTTTTGAAAAAGTTGTGAGTAATGCTTTTTGTAGATCTGTGTTTAATGGTCAATATGGTTCTAAAAAGAAGAAAGAACATTTTAAACTTTACATTTTTTTTTATTAATGAACAGTTCAATAATCACAAATTTGTGTAAGTGCTTAAGCATAACGCTGATTTTTTAACTGATTTTTTTTGGCTGTAAACACAACTCTTTGTAACCGAACTACAGTCGATATGGCGAATATGTTAGCTAACAATAACCGATTTAAACATCCAGCAGACATGGAGCATTAGCTTTCATTTGGAGACATGAGAAAAATATCTGACTCTTCAGCTGCTAAATGCTCTACTATGTTCAACAGCTAGTTGCTAATGTCGTCTGCCGACTATTTAGTGCTGGGCAGGTAGCATAGTGTGGGCTTTTCCTCTGAAAACAGCTGCAGGTTAGCCTGGTTGACACCAGACCTTTCTCAGTTGTAACTGAGAGTGGGTCTGGGCAAGCTTCATTCGCAGCCCATTTCCAAAGGGGCGTCACCAACGGACACCGCTCAAATGCCTCTGGACGCAATTGGATAGTCCTTCAACCAATCCGACCAACGGTCCGGGTGACGTAGCAGCTACAGCGGCATCAACGGGTTGCTGCGCTTCGGTGGCCGGCATGTTGAATGTAAACAAAAAGCTGCTTGCCGTCACTGTGCTGTCATCATTGTGTAAAGCCCGCCTCAACGGTTATGATTGGTGCCTCGATTTGGAAAAATTAGGAAATGGGCTTGAATGGGTTCTTGGCCAGACTGACTTGCAGAGCAAATCTCAAATTTGCTGGAAGTTCATCAGGGTTTTCCTATTGACATATATAAACTGGACCAACAGATCCCGTTGCTCTGGACGGAGACCAGTGAAGGATATTAGAAGCACTTTTCCGGTGATGGCTGAGTGTTACTGCGCAGCCTCCAACTGAGAGAGACGACGTAAATGTGACGTGAGCAACCTGTCTGAAAGTTGTAAGTCTTCTGGTAGCTGTGCCAAGAGAAATCTCAATCATTCCCAATCATGCAGAGACGGAGAGCGTAGGTATATGTAAGGAGATAACATAGGCACAGGCTAATTATTGCTAACTAAAATGCTGGTTAACATTAGTAATTAAACTTAAACAGCTAATGTGAGTCAAAACTGCCTGCGAGCTTCTCCTGTACTGTACGGTAATTTCTCTACTGTGTGACAGTAAGTCGCAACACAATCGTTTGCCTATTTTTACAAAAACGTCTGCTACGGAGCCATAACGTGAGATACAAGGTAATGGAGCCTTTTATACATTGTCGTGTTTCTTTAGAAATAAACAATGGACAAATAGAGTCTTTAAACGCTTCAGATGTAAAGTTATTCGCTGTCAAAGTGGCGCTAAAATGAATGGCAGTCAATGGAATGCTAACGGGAGGTGATGGCTTGTTACCATAGGATCTACGCGTTCCGAGGAGAAACTTACCCCCTTGGGTTTTCCCAGGCTAGCTGCAGGTGTGAGTTTATTAAAACAATAAGGCTGTAAAACCAAAACAATTAGCTGAAAGATGCTAACAAGCTCCATAAAACTAATGGAAACTGCAATTCTCTGGGGTTTTCACTTCGACGACATCTTTTACATTACGTTACATTATGAACGTTTTTCTTTGTTGATGTAAAAAGTTTTTACTCTTAACATTGAAAGGAAACAACCCCTGTGAAATCTTTGAAGTTCACTTCAATACATGGTTCATTTAGTGTGGCGTATTAATAAAATGCAATCAAATGAGGCACAAATCATCATCATTTTACTGCAGAGCTTCAGGAGAGTTACTTACTGTAATGGTTAGTCATTATAGTGGTTGTATCTCCCTGTGCTTTTCTCCGTGGAGTTTCTTACAGAAATGAGTGGAAGCAGAATGAGTCCTAATCATGTGTCCTAGTGTGTAGCAGGTGTAGAGGGCAAGAGTGTGACTTAAGCTTAAAACATATATCTGACAAATTGATTTAAAATGTCTTTTATCCCAAAACAATGACTACTACCCCATCAAAGTGATTTCTTACACAACTTTTTAAATGAATCCCAAAAAACGAATCACCTTGGGAGGAAACCTCAGTCTTAGTTTACAAAATGATAGCTCTAACAGGCTGGGTCCTTTACATTCATCATTTATCAGGTGATGAATCACCTGTAATGTATTTTCCCTTTTATAATGGATTCATAGTGTTTTTGGAGTGCCATTCAAATGGTTTCATTTCATTAGCATCTGTTTTACTGAGGAGCCTCTCCGAAACAAAATATATGTACGCGCCTGTTGACTAGATGGAAAACAGTACTTATTTACTCAAGGTGATCAAGTTTTCTTCAGCTGCACAGTAATGTGTAGCCTGCGTCAAACATGGCCGACAGCTGAGTACATCACAGTTATTCATAGCATGTGTGAGTGTGTGCACATGTATATGCATGAGAGATTGATAGCTCATCACATTTCCTGTCATGGTGTAAATGTCACCTCTGTGGCTCGCAATGATGAACGCAATGATGTGGTTGGTTCATCATCTGCAGTGTTCATTTGAAATTTGAAATGTTTGTCCAAGAACGTGAAGCGCGCACACACACACAAACACACACACACACACACACACACACACACACACACACACACACACAGAGAGAAAAAAGTCACAGTTTAAAAGACAGAGAGGTCTAGAATCACAATATAGCATTGCTCATGATGCCGGTTGCTGTATTGGCTATAATCAGTGGGTGCGCGTGGGATGTTAAAGGAAAATAAGTGGTATCAATCTTCTCGTCTAACTCTCAGCAAGAAAGCAAAAAGGTGTATTTCCCGATAGTTATGGCCACAATGGTGCCATAAAACAAACAAAAATTTCACATTTATACATATATCGGCATGGTGGTCCAGTGGCCTCACAGCAAGAAGGTTCTGGGTTCGCATCCCGGTCATCCTGGGCCTTTCCTCTGGGTGCTCCAGTTTCTCCCGCCATCAAAAACATGTAAATTAGGTTCTCCAGCCAGCTCAGATCTGAAGTTGGTCCCCAGGTGCTGTAAATGGCTGCCCACTGCTCCCTTGAGGGATGGGTTAAAATGCAGAGAATGAATTTCGCCATGTGCATGTGACAATAAAGTACCTTTATATCACAATTACACTTTTTGTGTAAGAAGACAAACGTTTGACCAGCATACAGAGTTTTTCTTGTTTGTATTTTTATATGATGAACCTACTTGATGAACCTACTTTTGATTCAACATTGGCATGTTGGCAGTGTCACTGTGAGCATGTTAGCATGCTGACGTTTAGTTCAAAGAACTGCAAAATTACATTACATGTATTAATGTTGTGCTCTCCTCACTGCTCGCACCTCACTGACCTTACATTCTTCTCATTCATTTGCCACAGGCTGCATCCTTTTCATTTTGGATCTTGACTGTGTACAAGGAAGGACACAAAGTAGCTGCACTGAAAGGCCTCAGAAGAACACTCTGACATCAGGTCAAAGTGAAGCAGGAGAAAAAATAAATGAATAACCTAGATTGCTCAGCAGTGCGAGGGAATTATTACAGCACGGTGAAAGAGAGAGATAACCACAAGTGAGCGATACTGTAGCATTCATTGATGATTCTAAAACATTTCTAAAGATGCGCCCACGCTGCATACAGCCAGGTTCTGCCAAAAATATGCACCTTATATATTTAGAAGTAAATGATTCCACTTGAGTGTTTTTCTCTCATTCTCTATTTTAGCTGTTTCACCTGTGCCACACCGCGGCTTAAGCTGGAACCCCTCGCTGCCCGTTCTCTCATGCATCATGTAAAATCGCCGCCATAAACAACCTATTTACTGACCTATTTATCTGGGCCAATTCTGCTGGCTCACTCACCCCCAATTACTTTGCCAGAATGTCTATTCTGGACAACTTCACACTTGGTTTACACTTAAATCAATACACTCAAAAGTGTTCCTATGTGCTGGCCCTCTCATGGCACCCTGAACATTTTGTATAAGATTAAGATATATAAGATAAGATTAGAGTGTGTAGCTGTACATGTGATATTCTTCAGGGGCAGGAAGAGGAATTCATATAACCTATTTTTGGCTTTGTCGTTATAATTCAGTATGTCAAAGATATCATCTGTTAGGAACGTGTATCTCAATGGCTGCCAGACAGAACAGAACATTATCTGTAACTGTATGTCTTCATGTGTTCATAATAATATGCACTTTTCTGAGTGCAGCCTCCCAGGCTGAAGAATGCTTCAGGACATCAGTTCCATTTACTTATGAAGTTGTACCAGTGCATTTTCTGCAATTGAGCCGTCAGCGGCTGTCAGTCAGGGGAAATTAACGAGTCTGCTGATTGCACTGCTGGTAATTACAGAGTGCAGCTGGAGCGGTGCTGTGTCAAGCCTGGGAGATATTTTAAGCTTACGTCTGTCCTTTCTCCAAACAGTCAGGTCAAGTAATGCTCTACAGAGGATCAGCTAAGGGCTTTGTACTGACCACAGCTGAAATCTGCAACCAACAGGAGTGCCTAGTGATTTGAGACATGTTGCCATAACCAAAAAGTCACAGGTTAATTTCCTGCAGTGGTCGTTGAATCTGTCAGTGTCCTTCAGCAAGATACTGAGCTCTTACCTGCTTGAAGTCACCCTAGATAACCTTTTGCTTACTTATGTTTATAATGATGCATAACTAATAATAGTGTGATAAAGAAACTATTGATCCCTAATGGAGAGGCTCTTTTTGCGAGCTCCTGGAGATACAGTACATATCGAGTGCTGCGTACTGTAGATCAGACAATGAATACTTTTACTAGCTTTGTATAGTATGTGCAAAATATTAGATCATATGGTGGATTGGTCAACATCCGCAGAGCAAATTTGGGTACAGATTATCTTTGGTACATCTTCTCTTTACAACTACCTAATTTCTAAAATGCAGCTTATTAGCCTGCTAAAACCATTACGATGTACTATGTGCCTTTATTCAGAATTCACTTAAGAGCTGCAATCTTCCCAGTTAGTCAGGGAACATTATTTAAAAAGTAGGTGATATCACAGACTAAGTAAATTTTAAGTGTTATCACAGCAGTCTATAAAACTGTGTGTAACAAATGACCCTGCCACTTAGTCTCCGCTGTGGCTTTTAACAGGGCTATCTCGCAGAGAGAGGCAACAAGGGGACAATGTAACTGTCCTCAGCAGGTCCATTTATTAGTCCGTACACACGTGGATTTTACACAGTGCCGACACACATTCTGCACACCCACTCTCCAAAGGCTCGTGCTCACAGAATGGATACAAATCCAATAATGGGAACATTGAAAGTGGTTACCTATGCATATTAGCATCTCTCACCTGAAGCCTGGCTATACACAAAAAGTCTAGATGGCATCATTTCCACATTGCCTGCTGAGTCACTTGTAGTTGTGTCAAACATTGGTGTCAATGCTCGCCAAAGCCATCACTTTAAAAAAAAAAGTTTTTATACCAATTTCTTATTGTATTATTATAGGTGAAACTAAAATATTTGCTGGAAAGAAAAATAAATACACAACCACAATACACATTTTGTTCTTATGTGCTTGTGAGCATAGCAACAGTTAGATGCTTGTCATGGCAACAGCACCATCTTAGTTTATTTTTGCATCCATTCTGCTCACTTGTGTCATTTCCTGTCATTCCAGACCGGGCCATTGCTTACCAAGCATGTAGTTATCCTCAGCTCTTATTCCCACCATTCCTCACCTGATCATCACCTGCCAGTGACCCGTCATTCATTCCCCTAATAAGCCACTCAGTATACCTCCCCACCTACAGTATACACTTACCTTACCTGACGTGTCACCTGTTGTTGACATTGTTTTTAAAGGTTTGACATTATTTTGTGAGCTTATTTGCTTACTTGTCAAGAGTTAGATATGATAGCCGCCTTTTTCTTGGAGACTTGTCGTCACTTTGAGGTTGCTGGGCAACCAGGAGAGTGACTGTGCTTGGCTAAGAAATAGTCCTGCACATAACATGAAAGTGGTAGCGATCTACTCATCTAACTCTTATAAAAAAAAAAGCAAATTAGCATATTTCCTAAAACGTTCGACCAGGTGAATGTCCTTTAAACCTTACATCTACATTTACACACACTTACACTTACCAGAATTGTCACAATGCTACGTTGGAAGCACGTTGGAAATAGTCCCCTGGTTGAACACATCAATTGACAATGCTGCAGCTTTCCTGTTTCGCCAAACATTGTTGATGTAATATGTGGTCATTAGCATGGGTTAAAACATTTGTTTCCCCTATCCACCACTTCACAGGCTCTCTTTGAATAGTTAGCTATCCCAACTGAGTGGGCGCACTCTCTGCAGAGTCAATCAACCTGAGGGAAAACTAAATCATATAGTTCTGTGCCAGTGCAGCGAAGATGCTGGAGATTTCGTGCTTAGCAGTACTTCAGATTGATGTTTTCGAGCAGGCATGTTTTGATCCAATCCGAGCCAATCAATCTGAGTCAGGAAAGATGTGCCAGCTAGCATGATGAGAAAGAAACCAAGTCCCCTTTCTTTTCCCCCAGAAAACACACCTGCATTCACATAAACTCAGAATTTCTGTGCCTGAGGCAGCTGTGCGCTTGGGTTTGTCCTTCAAGAGTGTATTCAGATTTACAGCTGAGTGAATCATCCTGAGTCAGAACATCATTTGTCTCTATTTAGTCTCTTAAGAAAGCTTCTGCTTCTTTTATTTCTACATTTTTTATTCAGTAGTGGAGGTGGTGGACAGAGAAGCACAACTGTCCCTCCTACACATCTTCCAAACCAAAAAAAGAACGCAGAATTTGTTATAAGATTTTTATCCAAACAATCTAATTGACAATTTAACCAATCAAATCAAAACAGTGTCACTATTCCCTGACAAAATATCCCCCTTTAAACTGGCAGTAACTAGCCTGAGTAGAACAGGTATAACATTAGAAATAGAACAGATGGAGGGATGAATGTATTAGTGGAGTATATGTTTTGGGGTTATTCTAATGTGGTGACTCAGCTGTTCATGAATTGGTCTATCAAAGCAGTAGCCTTCAGACACTAGCTGGTCAGGGCTTAGTAGACAACAACTTAAAGAAACAAATAACATTTTGTGCAGAGGCTCAGACCGTCTTGTCTTTTGTTGGTATCTAAAGCGGAGAATTTTGTTTTATAGATTATCTTTATTAATGCTGGGAATTTGGGATTCTGGTTAATTAAGAAGTATTTTTATACCTCTGATGTTGCACAAGCAATGAAGAGTATGACATTTAGACCTTGTGTGTTTGTGTGTGTGTGTGTGTGTGTGTGTGTGTGTGTGTGTGTGTGTGTGTATGTTTGTGTGTGTAACTGGTTTGTGTGCGGATATATTCATAGCAAGAGAGTGCTAAAACCTCCCTAGCCTTATTTCCAATGCCCAAATGTCAGTGAGTAAATGGCACATATTTCAGATTTCTCCTTGAATTCCATTATATATCATTTCACAAATTACTGTGCTATTATAAAGGACGGCCAATGCCCTCATTGCTAATGAGCTCTTTAGGGAAAGCAAGCCTCAGAAACAGACAAGGATTAAATAAAAATAATACCTTGTAATATACTCAAAGAAAAATGCAGCTTACAGGTTGGAAGGGAACACTTCAGAAACTGCATACATTGAGAGCACGATACAGCAAGTGCATCTAATTTATTTTCAAACCATGTTATGTATTGATAAGGGATATTTCTGTCATTCCAAACAAGATCCAAACTAACTCCGAACAGTGCTGTATTTCCTTTTTTAATAGAATATGACAGAATCTAACCCCTTTAATCATCACAATATTTTGCATAATCCATATTGAGTTATTGGTAAACATTTTGTGATTTCCTTCTTGTTATAAAGTTACTATATGCGGAATGGGGAGGTATTTACCTTTCTAGGGCAAAGTCACATTTGAAGTAACTGAACTTTGGCAAAAGCAGCTCTCCAAAGCTTTCATCCAATAATTATGTTATTGGTGAAAAAAAAAATAATAATAATAATAATAATAATTTAAGTGGAAAAAGTAGCAAAGTATTTTCAACTGCAGTATTTTAGAGACTCATTTCACACTACAGTTATTAACCAAAGATTAATGCCTTTCTTTGAAAGAGAGCCATTGGCTCAGGGTCACTGCCTTAGTTTAGTTTATACCTTTCATCCAGGGGCAAAGTATTACATAATCCTTTCTCTATCTGCCTCACATTGGACAGGCCTGGGCCTCTCCAGATGTCTGTGTCTGCATTTGTTTCACCATGTGCGTGCCAGTGTTCTTGTTTGGGTATATGTGCATGCTTGGACATCCACTGAGGCTACATAAGGTTCCCTAAGATGATGTCAGGAACACAGAGAGATGACTGATGTCAGGGATTTAATAACATAATCCCCACAACCTTATCATAACAGCAGGGTAGATGTCTTTGGAGTCTCATTTAAAAACAACAGAAAAATAAAGCCACACTATTTGTTTCCCCCTCACTTTCTTCTGCTAATTAATTTTCCCCTGCTGTCGCTGTGCCTTCATTTGTATGGCGTTGCCATCTCTGCCCGGAGGAAATATTTACAATGCAAAGAAATAATGACTCTTACTTTGCTTTGTCTGGTTAGTTTGTAAGCACTTTTGCTCCAATCTATACAAACATGATTTTGCACACAAGGCTTACATAGATTTTTGCAGAGTCCTGGCATTGATTGGAGATGCAATTTGCCAACCTCTGAAATCCTTCAGGCCAATTTCCATATACTTCTTGCTCGAATAACAAACAATGCAAACAATGAGTGGGGAGTGGAATTTGTAACAATTCTGTGCAGGAGAGAACAGTTTGTAGACAGAAGTGGAGTCTACTGCATTAACATAACAAAGCTGCTGTAGTGTCGCCTGTAGCCCTTACTGTGGCCTATAGTTTTATTCCTGCACAGCTGCATTGACATACATGTTATCATTGGTCTGCAATGACTTTTAAATCAATTAATACAGAGTTTGGAATGCTATGATTAAAATTGAAAGTAAACCTTATTAAACATTGTCGAGCTTGGGTGAATTATGCAGACAAACACAGCCTTATTGCATAAGTCATTATACAGCCTGAATGCCTGCAACCTTTTGATGCCAAGTGTTTGTATTATATAAAATCACAAAGCAGGCATGCATTCACAGAGTGGCATTTTCCTTCCCAAGAGTCATTCATTTGACACTGTCATGCATTTAATTCTTCTCACATGTCTGGGCCTCACTCTTGTGCCAGGCAAAATGAACCTAGAGAACATTCTTAGCCAACAGCTGTTGACCTTCCATCTGACCTGGGAGACTTGTGGGAACCTCTGGCACTCGGCCGAGTCAGCACACACTCACACACACAAACATACATCCACGGTTTGCACTTTTTTTCTGTGTGGGGAGAGATATCAGCCTGACTGAACGTTATTGAGACCCAGAGGACTACATGCACTCAGGCATGCACACACACACACACACACACACACACACACACACACACACACACACACACAGACAGAGGTACCTAGCGGAGTAGGCCGCAACCTTGAAAAAGCTCTGTTCCCCAGGGAGTTTCCCTGAATGGCCTGTTTGCAAGAGCAGAACAATTGCTCGTTCACTCTATCTTTTCATCCTTCCCTCCCTCCATCCTTGCTATCTATCCAGGGAAAAGAAAAATTGAAACCTTGATTTATGAGCCATGAGTTCAGTGGACAGATGTTTTCCTGGGACACTTCATTGGGACACTGGGACATATATTATGTAATAACAAAATACGGAAGTAAGGAAGCCAAGGAGGAACAAATTGTACTGCTGAGATTAATCTCTGTATATCATTTTAAAATAGATTTTAACTATTCCATAACTCAATATTGTTTTTGAACATGAACACAGTGAGATTTTTCCATATTCCATTTTATCGGTTTTCAGACCAACCAATAATAGCTGCTATTCATGAACACTGCCAATGGACTGTTTACCAAACCCCTGCCTCCCACAACCCAATTTTTCAATCGTAGCTTAGCGAATGTAACTCTGCACAGCTGGCCTTTTTGTTTATTTTGGAATTTATACTTTTATTTTTTTTATAATTTATTTTTTTGATACTCGGTATATAAAGAGTTTGGAGGGTTGTGTCCACGTGCACACCAATCGGGACATCAAACAGGGCTTGAGCACCTGCCCTTTTTCTTCCCTTAGAGAAGTGCCCTTATTTTGGGTGCTCTTTTAAAAAAATAAATGAATAGCCTATATATATATATATATATATATATATATATATAATATTCCTGTTTGCGCACACTTCCCTGTCAAACAAATATATTTATTGAATAAAAAATCTAAATATCAGGTCGGGAGATGAGACTTTGTTGAGCCCTCCCTCTCTCTCTCGCTCTCTCTCTCACTCTCTGCATCTCACACACACACACATACACACACGCAGCAGCTTCCAGTTCGTATCCCAGACAGCTGTGTTTCTCTTGGCTTGTGTTGAGGTGAGTGGTGATGAAGTCTAAGCTACCATTGCCTCGAGTTACAGATAATTAGCCAAAAGACAAAAAACAAATATAGTTAACTTGTCATGCCAACATGCATGAGCTACTAGCTAATGTAATAAGTTAGCTAAGGTTAAGCTACGGCATCATACAGATGCAAACAGACGCAGAGTAGTAGGTCTAAAACAAACTAAATGTGTATTTTGGAAGTAAAAGAAGACATGGAAGCAAAAAAGACCAAAATCTAAAAAATTGACCACTACATTAAAAAAGTGTCCTGCGTTAGGCTCTAACAATACATTTATATTTTATTTTTTTCATCATTGTTTTTTTCCTGTACAATTAACAAAATAGCAGCAACAGCCTCAGTTTAGTGTAAAGATTTTTGTTGATTTTGAGTGTTATTTATTTCAATAACATAAAAAAAAATGTAAATGATGTACTGCCATGTGCAAAATAAACAAACTATAAGTGAAACTATGTCCCTCTCCTTGGTGCAGTCAGTTATTTTAAATATATACTTGAAACTAGTAGCATAGAAAACATGAACATTGTGGCAGAGTTTCCTTTGCTGTTGCCTGCTCTTGTGATAAACCTGGTGAATACTAAAGAAGACCATGGTCTCTGTGTGAACTGATTACTTTATACAATTGCGTGAGTGTGAGGGAATTAAAATCAATTGGTAAGGAAGTCAGAGTATGTGTATTATTGTGTATTTGTGTATTAATTATTTGACTGTTTTTCGCTTCAGCCCCCTGCCCCCCAAAATGTCTGTGCACGTCCCTGGTTGTGTCCATTCTTTTTTGTGTGCTAAAAACATTTAAAAAGTCAGCTGGATACAAAGTTTTCAATCACTGGGAGAGTTTTAACAAAGGCCTGTGCTAGGCAATTACCGCTGGCAAAATCTGCAAGCAACAGTTAAACTACATTTAACTGTTTGCTGTAGCCTGTAGATTGACAGGTATACAGTGGCAACAGTAACCAGTTGCAGTGTTTTTCTTTTTTTACAAGCTTTACTACATGACTGCAAAATACACTGACTGTTGTATAGGCCTACATGACGACGAAACCCGGCAAGGAGGAAAAACTGTGAGGAGGATCTGTGGTTCCGCCACCAGCATCGATATCTTCACCCCATTCACATCGCTAAGCACCTTTGTAAAGGGTTCATCTCAAAAAGTAATGTAAGGTTATCTCCACCAAGGTACAATCCCAGCCATAATGAGACTCAAGCACTGCACAGAATAATAAGGGGTGGAATGCTAAGCTGGGCCCTCAGTTGGCAGCAAATCAGCTCTTACTCCCACATTTGCCATGTTAAGTGATGTCTTGCTGAAGAGGCTTGTTTGACAATCCTCATATCACGGGGTAAGACATTGGAGGGAGATAATATAGCTGCTGATGAGATCTGATCAGTCAAATGCAACATAATATATCATATCTACTGTAAGCCTTTAAAGCAGTCAAGGATCTTATTCTAGATTTGCCTCTGCTAGCTTTTGCATGATTCTCCTCTTTCACCTTTTCTCTACTGTCATGTTGATTTAGAACACATTCATGCTTCAGCTGTGTTAGACCACAGCAGAATGAATAAGCCCTCACTCGAGCTGTGATATGTTCTTCTCTCTCTCTCTCTCTCTCTCTCTCTCTCTCTCTCTCTCTCTCTCTCTCTCTCTCTCTCTCTCTCTCTCCCTCTCTCTCTCTCTCTCTCTCTCTCTCTCTCTCTCTCTCTCTCTCTCTCTCTGTTGCTGGCTAGGTTCTGTCCTTGGCTCAACCTGCCCCCAAAATGAGTATACATTTGCATGCATTAGGGCTCTCCTGTGGCTTGCCTTCTACCCGCTGAGCCGTCGAGTCTGATTAATGATCCGAATGTGCCACTTCTCACAGCAGCCGAGCAGACCGCCTGCCTGCTCTCACATCAAACATCCAAATGCGGGCAAAAATGTAGAATTTAATTTGCTACGAAAAAAGAAAAACAGATTCTTGCCTACATGCATGCAAACACACACAAATACAATATCTAACAGCATGAATGCACTTTTGTATGCTCACATGTATGCACATATAAGCATAAATATGTATGTCATGCAGGTACATACTGTACATCTCACAATTTGCATATTTAATTCCTGTGCTTTTTAGTAGTAATAAGAGAGAGTAATTAATCTTCACTTTCTGTATGAATGAACACACACTCACCTGCACAAAGGGCTGCCTCAGGCCATTAAGTTTTGAATATGATCACATAACTTTTCAATGATTCCTTGGGATCAGACCTTCATGGCAAGGGGCAGCAAAGTCTCAAATGCACTGCAGCAGGAGAACAGCGCTGGCCATATTGTACACTGGACAGAAGCCTGTAGCCTACATGTCATTTTGTAAAAACACATTGAGCATTAAATCTCTTTGATTCAGGGTGCTTGGCATTGAGAGTGGATGCAGCTGGAGAGTGAGGGGCTGGCGAAAGTCCAACAGTGCATTCGACCAGTGTACCATGACACAGCGTAACTGAGAAGAATGACATTTAAAGGGACTTTTTAGCCGTATTCACTCCACTTTATAAATTAACAGCCTGTATTTATTAAATAGTACATATTGTAGATCCCTTTTTTTTCACGATTCTTGCATGAACATTACCATATGATATTAAAGAACATAACCTATACGGTCTAGTCTGTAATACATGTAGATCCAGATTGGGCTTTTGAAATTTTTAAAACCATATCTAACGATGATACAAAACTACTAATACAATGTTAAATGTACAATAGCTGTATGGTGTTGAAGCTAAGAGGGAATTATATTACATTGTGAGCAAAACGACATGGGGAGTGTGGACCATGTCTTTGTCTTTGTTCATGTGTGTTTGCCTTATGTCTGTAGCAGCGTGGGTGAATCCTGACAAATTGACCAACTATGGCGGTCGTTTGGTACAGCCGCATGCGCTTCTGTGTTTATTAGCCGTTTGACATTTATTCCAAGGCAGAGGAGAGGAGGATTAAAGGGAAGAGGGAGAGTGAGAGAGGGAGGGAGATGTGAAGGACTTATGGTGAGGAAGGTTGGGGGTAGCCGTGGAAACCCTCCATGCGTGAGCTGCCATTGGCGGAGCGCTCGCCGTATTCCTGCTCAGGATTGCACTGTCTGGTGCATAGAAGACACCTCTCACGTTCTCTTCCTCCTTTCTCTCCTTCTCTCTTTTTCTCTTTTTTCCTGCTCTCTGAGTCAAGCTGTCTCCCACAAGCGATGCCCGTTTTCAAAATGAGGGCAGAGAGAACAAGAGAGGGAGGAACACAGATTTGAGAACAGAAGTCATGTATAAATACATTTCTTTTTTTAACTCGCACACATGCCAGTCTGTGGCTGTGTTTGTGGAGGTGAATGAGTGTTTTGTTTAGTGTCACTACCACAATGGTCACATCTCATTTCCCCTGTGTTTACATACATGTACAGTCCACTCAGCCTGTCAGGCTTGTGATCTCTCTCCCCTATCTCCAGTGTCACAAATACTGCCTGGTGAGCTTGGACTGAATTGAACCCTTTGTAATAGCAGTAAAAGTACTGTCTGTGATAATTTATGTGTGTGTGTGTGTGTGTGTGTGTGTGTGTGTGTGTGTGTGTGTGTGTGTGTGTGTGTGTGTGTGTGTGTGTGTGCGTGCGCGTGTGTGTGTGTGTGTGTGTGTGTGTGTGTGTGTGTGTGTGTGTGTGCGTGTGTGTGTGTGTGTGTGTGTGTGTGTGTGTGTGCGTGTGTGTGTGTGTGTGTGTGTGTGTGTGTGTGTGTGTGTGTGTGTGTGTGTGTGTTGGGCATGCTATTTGGTCAACACATATGCCAGTGCCTTCTGTGTATGTGTTTATGTGGATAAATATGTCATTAGAACAAAACAGCCTACTTTTTTATCATTACCTCCTCCATTTGCATTGGTGAAGGAAAAAAATATAAACACGGGTATTTCAGTCCCCATAGCTGAAAATAAAGTTGAAAAAAAGGAATTCAGCAGACTAAAATGGTCACTTAAGCCTGATGCACACTAGGATTTTTTTTAAATCTTAACTGATTTAAAAAAAAGTGGGAGACCACAGACGCAATGACACATTTAAATAATTTTTTATTATTTCTTTGAATGCACACACCAGACGATTCAGTCAAGACACAGGACCACGCTTGGCCTTCTCCTAAACCAGGGGTCTTCAATGTTTTTTAAGCCAAGGACCCCTTAACTGAAAGAGACGAATCAGGTTGCCCCCTACTACAGATACTGTGTAAAATGAAGAGCATATTAAACTGGGCCTACAATAACGTGTAGGTGGCCTAAAGCCTTCTTATACACCTTTTTAGTACATAGAATACTAAGCTTATAAAATATTAATTGTTGGCATGATTTTATAAATCATGTTTTAATGTTAAACATACATATGGCACAGTGAATCCTTAGGATTAACTATCTGTGGATGGCTACCTTAGAGACTACTTTACCCATAGGCCAGTAATCCTATCATCAATGTTTTTTTTTTTCCCACACATAGGCCGATTTATATTTGCTAATAATATGTTGGATTCATGTTGACAAAACATTATGCAAATTATTATACATTATACCATAATTTGGCGGCCCCCCTGCAGTAACTCTTAGGACCCCCTAGGGGTTCCGGACCCCCTGTTGAAGATCTCTGTCCTAAACGATTTCATAGCGCCGATTAATGGGCGTTGGGATCTCACAGAAACTCATGTCATCAAACATGACTTCAGAAGAAAACAAACATGGAGGAGACTGTAATCGTCAGATAGTTGCTCTTGTGTGTGCTACATTTTGCACCGAAAAACAAAAAAGCTGCCCGGCTCACGAGACAAAAGTTCTATTTGCGCTGTTGGCAGCCATGTTTCTGCTCTACATAAAGTAAGTACGCAACATCTGGTTGGTGACACTTTCCGGTCAGCTCGCTCTCATTATTTATTGCTGTTCCTTTCCTTTCGCTTCTTTCTGTCAAGCCCTTACACTACAGGATCATTTGGGCAGATAATATGTTCAGAACAGCCTTGAAGGGGGAACACCCCTGCGATTGTCAGGAGGGGCGAATCGGACCCAAAATCTGTCCAATTATCCTCTAGTGTGGGGCCAGCATTAGCTGAAATTGGTGACTATAGAGCGTTGTCATGGAAATAGGCATAGGTACAGTGCATGAGACTAAAATTGATCTGTTACCATGGCAAAGGCTTCATTTAGCCGAGCATTCCAGTCGCAGTTGTTTTAATCATGAAGCGCTCTGAAAATGCATGCCTCATAGTGCCTTTCACACATAAAACACACCCATTCCCAGTGATCAAGTATCTGCTACAGAATAATCATTATGATCCCGCACGCAGGATCCTTTCTGTCCATTCTAATTCTATGAGATGAACCTGCTAATCTTTGCTATCCTCCTTAATTTGCATCAAAGGCATATTTGATCAAAGGATAATTGGAATGGCACATCATACAAGACCTTACACTTTTATCATTATCTACTCATCAGAAAGGGCTGAAAAAAGAGGTGTTTGTAGTACAGCGAATGAAAGGGAACCTGAGGTCGTTGTTGATTCTGATGCAAGGCTTTGAGACTCGACCTGCCAATCATCTAAGGGACCTGAGGAGAAGTCAAAAGTCGTAGCCACCTTCACATTCCTTCATCACTATTCTGTATGTATCAGCTGCATTTTACTATGCTAGAAATGTTATGTTATGCCTTCAGCATAAGGGAATGCGAAGATGATTCTATGCATCTTTTCTTCTATTCCACAGATGGAACACTTGATGGTGAGGAAGAAGGACAAGACCTCTGTTACTGTAATTGAACCCAAAATGTGTGTAATGTGTCTTGTGGGGTGTATTGTTAATGTACGTGTGTGTGTGTGTGTGTGTGTGTGTGTGTGTGTGTGTGTGTGTGTGTGTGTGTGTGTGTGTGCGTGTGTGCGTGTGTGTGTGTGTGTGCATGTGTGTGTGTGCGTGTGTGTGTGTGCGTGTGTGTGTGTGTGTGTGTGTGTGTGTGTGTGTGTGTGTGTGCACACAGAAAGCAACAAAGCCTGCAGGAAGAAATAAATAAAGTAGGACTGGAAGAAAGAAAAGCAGGGAAGTGTGTGAAATCCAAGCATCTCTATTTCTATCGATTCAATGCAAAGACAGTCGCCATGGCAACACAGCAGTCCCAATGTAAGCGGCTTTTTCTCTCCGCCCCCTCTTGCTTTGCTGGCCGACAAGATATACAGGCACCCGCCGACGCTGGGTGATTATGATATGTTTTCTCTGAACAAGTGTTTACAGGCAGGCTGCATAGCTATCCATTCATTCCCATAAGTTAATCATTATTCATTCAGATGCAGCTTCTAATATACTGCTCCTATACTCAGAAAGGGTGTCAGTCTTTTTATTAAACCAGAGTTCACAAAGGGATATGAGGAACTAAAGTATACTCGGGGCTCAGTTGTGTGTCTGTGTGTTTTTATTGTTTGTGTATGTGTGTGTGTGTGTGTGTGTATGTGTGTGTGTGAGAGAGAGAGAGAGAGAGAGAGAGAGAGAGAGTGGAGAGGCAGTTATTCACATAAGCTGACAGCAGCAGGCTGAGGTGCTCTCGCCTGTCACTCAAACTAAAATCAATTGGTCTAAAAAGCAATGAGGGAAACTGGACTAAGGCAGGCTGCTCTCTCTCTCTTTCTCTCTCTCTCTCTCTCCCTCTCTCTCTCTCTCTCTCTCTCTCTCTCTCTCTTACAAACACACACCATATCCATTCCAACTCTCCTTTTTCTTTTTCTTCTACTGTATGGTCACACACATACCCCCACTTACAGTATACCACATACACACACACACACACCCATCTCACATTTCACTAGCCCCGTAGCTGGTGAACCATAACAGGCCTGTCTCCGCTTACTCTCTCCTTGTTAGTAGAGAGAGGGAGATTTAAAGAGGGAGAAGAGAGAAAGAGAACTACTATATTTTGGGCGGCACGGAAGAAAGTCTGTACGTGTGCATGCAAGTTCATGCACCTCAAGGAGAAAGATAATGGCTGCTTCCCATAGACATCATATCAGCTCAGTGAACAAAGACTTGATATACTTTAAGGGATATCCATGATAAAAAAAAAACTAAATATTGATGCATTCTATGTCCGTCCTTCTTTTCTATATCTGACTCTACGTCCTTGCAGACAAAAACCTCACACAGGTCAGAGATTGCTCTAGGAACATGTGTTACTATGGTAACTATAGGGCATGGGTGGCCAACCAGTTCAGCATAAAGAGCCACAAAAAACCCTGCAGTATAGCAAAAAGCCACACAACACATGCACATCCACACTACAACAGCAACAGTGACTTCCAGGTCTGATGACACATATTACATACGATACATAGCAGTTTTCATAGTTTTTTTTTCTTACTTAGATTGACTCAGTGGGAAACCTGACAGTCTTTGTTATCCACAATCCTTTTCAGGTCTTGCTAGAACTCGGTTGTGCCACTCGAAGCGACTCTTTCACTCGTTTGTCACTAAAGGGGCTTTCAAACAATCTGATTCAGCAGTGAAAGGGTTAATGAGGAAGGTGATCTGTGGCAGATTTTCTTTCCTCAGGTTGCAGAATTTGTCCACAAAAGTCTGCTGCATTATTTTTTATTTTAAAATAATTGGCAAATGTATTGGCAAGTGCATTCCATTTTTTTTGCACTTATCTGAAATGTTTCAAAAAGTAAAAAAAAAATAAATAAATAAAAATCCACCAATAACACAGCCCCCAGCCACACAGTAAGAGCCTCAAAGGAGCAGGCAAAGAGCCGCATACGGCTCAAGAGCCACAGGTTCGCCACCCCTGCTATAGGGTATGGTAAACCGTCCTGCCTCCTCTAACATCAGCATGCTAACATGCTCTGCAATGACAATGTTAACATGCTAATGTTTAGCAGGTAATGTTTACTGTGTTTACCATTTTAGTTTGACCTGATGGTGCCACTAGATGAAAAGTTAGGGAACTACCAAAGTCAGTCGTATTCATCCTCTGGGGACCATGTCTGTACAAAATTCCATGGCAATCCATCCAGTGGTGGTGGAGATATTTCAGTTCGGACCAAAGTGGTGAAAGGACTAACATTGCCATCCTAGAGCCCCCCCGCTAACACGGCTAAAAACTAATGGCAGGGTTTTTATAAAATTCACTTTAAATATCATGGTCCACTAAGGATTTTTTTTTTTGGTAATCCCCTTAAAAACATTTTTTTCCGGCAACAACAAAACCTGATCAAGCATTTGCCATGACATTTGTTGACATAATTTATGCGCCCCAGAAGATTCAGAATTTCCACTTTGAACAAGTCATCAGCTTTTCTTAGGCACCGTACAGCATTGCCATGAAATCTTTGTAAAGTGGATAAAATATTTTGATTTTAATGAATGCATGGCCTTTAATGTAGCAACATAAACGTGTTTTGCCTGTTTCTTGTCTATGTTTCCTATCTATCTATTTTAAATATAGAAAAATGTTTATTGTGTCCAACACTTTCATATAGGGTGTAATAAATATTTTGCCTCTCTGCCCCTACAACATGTACACGTGGGACAGATCAACAATCTGACAAAAATCCAGAGAAGCAAATATTTGCTTTTGAGTAAAAGACATTTAGCCAAATTGCTTGGTAAAAAACAGGTAATTACACAGACACAAAGAGAATTGTTCGTAGGCGAGAAAACTATTCATCACTTTGTGAAAGGATTCATTCTCAGATGAGCTTAAAAAATGAACAGGATGATGAGGTTACAAGAGTTTGTCTTGTTTTTCAAAAAGTATGGATTTTAGCTCCAGTGCCTGTGTGCGATTGTACACTAAATCATTTTCACAAAATAAAAACACAGACTTTCACAACATCCAATGAACTGCGATGAACTCCAGTAGCAGCAGAGAAATTGCTTTTTGTACTATAATTTGGCAAAAAACAGCAACTTTATTATCTATTGGTCTGTTGTAAAGGACACCATATTATTTGTATGTGCTGTGAAAGTACGGCACAATCTCTCTCTCACACACTCATTCATACACTCACTGATGAGGTAACATATCACTATATAGAAAATGTCCTTTCCTATCGCCTTGTTAGCTCTGGAGGCATGGTTACCAGCTCTCATGTTGTACTCTCAGTATGTGGCAGCGTGCATAAACCACAGCAGAGTGTGTGCTGTGTGTGTGATCTCCCATTGGGAGACCTGTAGGGAGAGCATGAATCAGACCCAGGGGACACGGGGCTCAGACAGGGCCTTCTACAAGGCATGTGTGTGTGTGTGTGTGTGTGTGTGTGTGTGTGTGTGTGTGTGTGCGCCTGTGTGTGTGCCTGTGTGTGAGTGTATGTGTGTGTGTGTGTGTGTGTGTGTGTGTGTGTGTGTGTGTGTGTGTGAGATGTGAGGTAGGGGGCAGAGGATGAATGCTTTTGACAAACATCTAATAAATCAGTGGAAAGAAAAGCATCAGGATGGGAGTGCGTCAATTGGATACCAAGACTGCTCTGGTTGATTGACAATGCTTATCACCAAAGTCAGTTGGCTTCATCCAATGAGGACCATGAATGTCCGAACAGAATTTCAATACAATCCGTCCAATAATTGTTAAGAAATTTCAGTCTGAGGTTAAAAAAATGTTGTCATCATTTTGTTGGATTTCTTACTGTGTTTATAGAACCCAGTACTTAAGAGATTTGAGTCACCATTACCCAACATTGCCATTCTTCCTGATAGGTGTATAGTAAAGGTGAGAGCTTATGTGCACAATGTTCAAGTGTGTGTGTGTGTGTGTGTGTGTGTGTGTGTGTGTGTGTGTGTGTGTGTGTGTGTGTGTGTGTGTGTGTGTGTGTGTGTGTGTGTGTGTGTGGATAGATAACAAATGTACCACAAGATGGATTCCATGTCCATGCAGCGTTAAACACAAGGTTATTAGACAGCAACTTGCACTGAGGACTTTAACACTGGGTAACACTGTACATGTGATTTAAGTCACACACACTCACATGCACCAAACATATTGTCATACAAATACACACACACATACTGTACAGTCTTACGCTGGTGATTTACGATAGCGGAGCTGTAAAAATCGACCGGATTCAGGGTCACCTCATACTCAGAGGCAATGTACCCATCTCATCCCTCCATCTGTCTTATCCTCCTTTCTCAACATCCTTTAAAATCCCCCTTTTCTGACATCCATCTGCTCTAACACCCCACATCTCCCATGTTTCCCCCCTGATTTTGTTCTTTCCATTTTTTCTTTCTTTCCCAACTCTTTCCTATTCTTTACCTCATTTTTCCACATGGATTGCAGATCCTCATAAATTATGTCTTTAGTTTACATCCTTCTGTCACAATCCTCTATCCCCAGCCCTCTCAATCCTTCTCCTCAACCCCTGGTAGTCTGTTCCATCTGTGTCTTACTCTCATCCCTTGTACATCGTTAACCTCATATTGCATGTGTGTGTGTGTGTGTGTGTGTGTGTGTGTGTGTGTGTGTGTGTGTGTTTGTTTGTGTGTGTGTTTACAGTAGCTATAGAAGTCTTGCGTGTCAAGTCAAGAGCTGCTGGGCGAATCAGTGGGAGAAAGGGAAGGTTGAAGAAAGAAATGGTGTAGTTGAGGAGAGAGGGAGGTTTGGGGAGGTGAAGTAGGGACACAAACAGAAAGAAAATTAGAGGAAATAGCTGGCAGCAAGAGCATCAAAAAAATGATTGGTGGTACGAGAGTGGACAAAATATTCCCTTTCAATATAAGGAAGTTAAACGTTTTAGTATTAATTGCACCACTGCAACACTTGTTGCTAAAAGTGATAGTTAAATTCACAATTTACTACAATGCCTTACACTGGGGAAAAAGTGCAATTTATGTCAATAGCATGATATGATTCAATCCTGCAAAAATAGCCTGCATGTGATGATCCTTGCAGAGTGGAATGCAAGGGTGAAATTAGGTAGCAACAGCAGCAACAGATGGGAAAAAAACAAGTTGAAATGAGGAAAAAGATTGACAAAAGAGAAAAGAAGGATTATGCTCATTGTTTTCCTCAAAAAGAGAGACAGATAGAGTGAGAGAGGGAGAAGGCTCCGTGATGAAAACCCATACGTGTGAGCCTTGCTGCCAACAATATGTTGGTTCTCAGCATGGTGCGTTTTTGTGTAATCCTAACTGCCCACACACGGCCATATAATACAGTACACAAGCACACATAGAATAAACACACATACTCTGCACATTCTGCAGCATTTCACACACCCATACAACCCGACGCCCACACATGCGAAAGGCATCGTTACGGGCACAGACGCACATGTGAAGTGAGGCTTTGCGCACACGTACACAAAGGGGTGCACAGAAACACACACTCAATATGGTACACAGGCACGAAACATGACACAGTTTACCTTGGCTTCAGACTCACTGAATGAATCACTCTGAAATCTGTCCCTTCTTTCCAAAACTCTCAGCCTCAAAATCACAATCTACTGTAAAGAGCAGGCAACAAAATCAGTGGATGATGCTGCTTTGTCTCTTTCACGAGTCATACAGAGGACAGAGGGTATTATACAACAAAAGTGAAAAAAATCTCCTTTTTCCAAAAATGATAAATGCATTGTTTAATTAATTTTTAGTGAATATGAACCAAGTTGTCAGTGGCATTTTTATCGGCTACACAACAGAAATGTGTGTCTTGGGCACAATGTATGGTTTCAAATATTCTCAAGAGGTTCAGAAACGTACAAGTGAATGACAATAGCTTTGCAGGCCCTTCCCCATGCAATTCCCATTTTACTACTTACTCTTATGGAAGCCTGAGGGCCTTTGAAATGAACAGACAGCGTAAGCTGTGTCTGAGTGATTTAACCCTTTTGTAAGACCAGCATCACAGACGGAATGAGGAAGGATCCAGAGAGAGAGAGAGAGAGAGAGATAGAGAAGGAGAATGAAAGTGAGTTATATGGTTCTGTCAAATGTTGCTCTGACATTTAGGTCAGGCCAATGCTCTAAATGGCATGCGGACAGATTTACTGAGGTCTTTCAGAGAGGCCGACTGCTTGTCTTCTGACTGTCACACACTGGTCATCGCTAAAGCTTTACTTAACCCTTTGTTACCTTTACTTACATGTCAGTGTAAAGATGTCTTTTTTCCTTCATTTATCTGAACGGACTCCTGAATAGCACTTTCTGAATCTAAATATTAGTTAAGCTTTGTATTAATTTGCATTACAGCTTTTTAATAAAGTGATATTGTTGCTCAGACAGTAGGATGCTCTCTTGGGATGTGCTGGTTTTGCATTCAAGTTGCAGGGCTGTGATAAGGTTCAGATCCTTCAGTTGCACAGTTGCTTTAAAAATGTTCACTCAGTCTAAAGTTTCTGTTCTTAAACTTAGGTGCTGGCAAATGTGGAGCAGCAAGCCTAAACCCAGCTAAACAGTCACTAGACTGAGATACATGTACTCAATGTAGCTGTGGGGACATACATTAGCTTAAGGGTTGTTTTTGCAGTTGGGTCAGTGGGACACAGATTAGAATGCTTAATATTTTATAAGCTATAACAGAGTGCAGTGAACTTTTAAAAGAGATAGATCCGTCCTCAAGTTTTTGTTTATTGGAGTAAGCTTCTACCCCAGTTCACTAGACACTACATTAGCGTTAAGTCATCAGTCAAAATGCTGGTGAAAACAGGCCTTTTTTTGGAAATGCATCGCTATAGAAACCGCTTTGGCATAATTTACTTTCTGCCAGCTGTAAAACACTGCAAGTGGAAAACAAACTGAGTCACTGTGGGCTGTGGAAGCTGGGACTGGACTAACCGAAGAGCACGAAGTAGATCAGAGAGTGCTTTGTGTGTGCCTGAAGATTTCTACTAACTCAAGATAGCCTATTTAAACAATGTTGACATACAAATAATGATGCCCTCTATGATAGTTCTGTGTCCATTACATTAGTCTCATATTTTCAACATCAAGATCTAATAGTGAAGAGATAATTCAGTGAAACTATTTCTAATTTGTTTCTTTGGTAGATGCAATGCAACATATTGACTAAACAATCATTAAAACAACATACAAGCAGAGGCTGAAACTATCATGAAGGACTATATGCGCAAAACCTAGCAGAATTACTGGGAGCTAAATGACACAGAAAGACATCTTTACGGTATTCAAAAACATGTAGGCGCTGGTGTAATACGGAGCGGGAGCCCAAGGGAAGAGATGGTCATTATCTGTGTGACATACAGGATTAAATCAAACACTCAATAGAAAAGGCAAGCACCCTACTGGACTATGCACATACTATATAAACAGGAAACTGTCAAACATGTACTGATAGATTGCAACAGGTACCATAAAGAAAGAAGAAAATTAATTTCAGGACTAATTGATTAAAAAACCAAAACACAATATTGCACTGGGGAATCTATTTGGAAAGACATCATGGAGAGTACGTAATCGTCTAATTAATTAGATTTATTAATTAAGAGTAACAGGAATAATAAAGAAATTTAGCTGTTGCTGTTATTTGTTTTGTTTTATGTTATTTCCTGCCAATCCACCGCTCCACATTCCAGTCCAGTGGGTTGGCGCTATTGCACCTATAAAGTGGATGTCAACCACCATTTAAACTCAAAGAAGAAGAAGAAGAAGAAGAAGAAGAAGAAGAAGAAGAAGAAGAAGAAGAAAAAGAAGAAGAAAAAAGAAGAAGAAGAAGAAGAAGATGGAGCAGAGAGAGCTGCATAATGGGTTGTTGGTAGCCTCAGTGTTGCTAGGCTCATGAGTTTCTGCCCTGTCTGTTTACAGTGTGTCAACTCCAGTTAGCTAGCCCCCAAAGCTCATGCTATGTGTTTTTCTGGCATGAGGGAAATAAGTTGGAATTGTCTTCTGACTTTTTTTACCATTTAACATTGTGCAAATGTTAACAAAGAAAATCTTTCTGTTGGGCCCAAAGTGCCCACATCCAAGAGCTTGACAGGACAGCTGCACTGTTTAAAGGTAGGATTTATACTTTATTAGAAGTACTTTCAAACCATACGTTCAAATTTTTCAAGAGAAAAGGCTTCAAGTGTGAAGACAAGCTTAACCGATGGGTTCCAGTCCAGACACCGGGCTAGCCTAATAACAAGCACCTGACTCCACTGATCAACACACATTTTCTGCTTATTGAGATGGTAAAATACAAAAATGATTCTTCTTCCTGATGACATGCTAAAACTAGTAACACCTTTGCGTTTCCTACAACAACAGGTCAATGTCTGCTGTAAAAAAAAGGCCAACATTAACTGAAGATTCGTCATTTAAAGGTATTTGTCCATATTTTGTCTGAGAGACTAAAAATTGCAACATGAAGACTTCACAAACATCTACTAGTCAGGCATTAAACCCATTTAGCTGTGTTGGCATTAAAACCGTCAATAGTAAACTAGAGAGAATCATAGTTTAAAAAAAGGATAGGGCATTAGTGTAAACCGCCCTAGAGGGTTCATACACAGACTTCCTATGTTGCCATCCTAAACATACACAAGTAGGTAAATCACAATAATAACAGTAAACTACAATGTGTTGTCTTTTGAATGTGGCTGGCTAAAATGTCAAAATGAAGTAAAATGCACTAACTTATTAATGCAGGCAAGAATAAAGAGGGAGTTTTGGAAGAATCTATACCTGACGTAGCTGAATAATCTGCATGCTGTATGTATAGGATGGATGTTTGGGCTGCTGACTATGTTTCAATATTGTTTGCTTTTGAGAGAAAGAAGTTAAAAAAGTGGGTTTCTGGCTTTGAAAATATTAACAAACAACATCTAGTGGCTGTGATGCTTGCAGAGAACAAAGAACTGCCTGGCACCGGGGTTTTTCTTCAAGGAGAGGGCCACCGAAGGGAAATCTTCTCAGGAATGGCATGTCTCCTTGCATTAGTTAGCTGAGTTGAAAACAGCTCACCATGATTCACTCCTTACAGCAAAAAAAAAAAGTCAATTTTTTACAAGCCACTTCACCTAGCCCTTGTGTTTTTTTCCAAGCAAAATGGGGTGAGATTATTTAGGCCAAAAGGAAAAAAAAAACATTTAGCGCATAGTATTTGTCATCCACTGCAGCTATCCAGAACCATGTGGAGGACATACTGTACAGAGCTCTCACTCACCCCTTCATCACACTTTTCTCTCCCTTAGTGCAATGCACTTTGTGACTTTGTTTTTAAAAGTGTTACATAATAAGTTTTCATATTATATGATTCCCTTTCTCAATGACTCATTGGGTGCTGCTGGGTACCAAAAGGTTCTCACTTATGCACTCTCTCCTTGTCACTCTCTTCTTACTATTACCTGTTTGGAGCCGTGACTAAATCTGATTAAAGCTCATGTTACAGTTATACAGCATTCCTCATGAGCGAAATATCTGCCCCTCCTCCTCCTCTCCTGCTTGTCTTCCTCCTCATTCTTTTCCCACACCTCCTCGTTGTGATGAAACAAACCCCACCAACAGCACTAAAGATGACAAACAGCTCTGTCATCTCATGGTAATGCTGCAAATGAAAGCAAAGGAAGTAATGAGTGCATAAAAGCACACTATATATGTGGAACCTGTTCTCTAAAAGTGGAATATATGTGTTTTAAATGCAACAGTAAATAAATAGTTTGGGAAATGAATTGAAATGAAACACATGTGTGGCTGTAATGATTGATAGTATGTGTCCCCCATCAATCAGTTGTACCTATCTTTAATCTGAACACATAAAATGTTAATAAACAGCTTTAGCCTTATGGTACCACTCCACTGCTTTATTCTCAGATGAATCCTCCAGCAGTCAGTATACTGCAATTAGTGTTGAATGGGAGGTGACGGTGTCCCACGCACGCACAGCTTTCAAATGCCAAGTGACAACAGCAGAAAGCCTGGCTGTCTCAGTGATGCAAGAGCCAGCAGACATCTGGCAATGTTGAGTTGCTAAGGGTAGACCGAGAAGGAGGCAAGGGATAAGGGCAGGCATGTAGGTCTGGTGAGAGAGAGAGGCTAAGATGGCAGGAGGGGGGGAGGTCTAGAGGAGATGAAGCTGGTAAGGTTGAGGGAGTGGAGCACAGAGCGCCGACAGGGAGGCTGCAAAGAAGGCGGAATGGAGAGATGGATGAATAAAAAGTGGTTCCCCAGACCGGGGAGAGTGCGGACGATGCAGTCTGTCTGGTCTCCAATCTGTCAGCAGACTGCCTCTGTTCCCCTCAGGCTGCCCAACACGGCCCTGCCTCATTTTGCGCTCTCATCCACTCACATCCCATGTCCTCATGCACCCTCTTGTCCCCGCCAGTGCACTTCCCTGCATAGTCGTTTTGCCAAAGGGCTACAAAATTGATTGTTATGCATTTGTTGCTTTCTAGGTCAGACTACTTATAGAGCAAAACTACATCTTTAAGTTTAGGATTATGCAGATGGTGTCAAATGTCTGCTTAAGGTGATCACACAATTCCTATATTATTTTAGTATCAACCAAATCCATCAGCCATGTTTTTTTTGTTTGTTTTTTTTGAGCATGTAGTGGATTCTTTGAAAAGTGGAGCTGCATTGTCATCTGCTGGAAGAAATGTAGCATTGCACCTAATATGTATGTATGTATGTATATATATATATATATATATATATATATCTCTTTTTTTTTTTTTTTCCACTGTAAGATGTTGGTGTACACTTAGTGTATCCAAAGTGTGTAAAAGTGTAATGACAAGATGCATTTTTTTATTATCATGGGTTGCCTTAGCGGTAGTAGTAGTGTTCTCTATATATGGAGCATAAATACTTTTTTGAACTACCTTTAAATCCATCCTGTACCCTTTCTTTCTTTTTTTTCTTTGCTGTTTAATGAAATTCCCCAAATGATCACAAGACAACTGTCGGAAGAAACAGTAAACACTTTAATCTCTAGAAGCTTTGATGACTGATGTTGGACCACAGGCAGCTTGTGTAGAATACTGATACAGGAATGCACTCCTGAGAATATCTCTCACATGATAGTGCGATCCTTATTATAGTTTGCCTCTCTGCCCTCGCATACGCACGTACACAGAGACATGTCATACCAACACAATCCTGTACATACACGGCATTACTGTGTAATGTGAGAATAAAGCATGGCGCATGGACATATGATGATAGGCTCTCATTTTAGTCAAGACTTTGATCACAAGGTTCAGGGTGTGATCCAGAGAGTCAACGTATCTCCCTCTGCCACCTCAGGGACCCCCAGCGGCCTCATTTAAACCAGGGTGGAATATATCTGAGGCTTTTTTTTTTTCTTGCTAAGAAAATATATCAATTAAAAAATGATTTGAATCGAATCAAGTTGTGGGTTTTAGCACCCATTTTTCCTAAAATGTATCTAAGAAAACTGTCCTTGTGGGGAGACAGTTCAAATTTCTTAAAGCGAATGAAAAACTTTCACTGAATGAAGTGCCACAATAGACATATAGAGAAGTAATTCTGCCCTTTTTTATGTTAATATCTTTTTGGTAAATGGTCAGCATTTATATAGACCCGCTCTATGCCCGCAAGTATATATAATTATAAATAAAGTAAATATAAATAAATTATATATTTATATTGCTAAACAGGTAAAAAGGCAGATAGAGTAGATGGCAATTTACCGTAGTTGCATGATTTGTGGATAATAAAGTTTCCTAACAGCTACCGAACACCTCACTGCCCTAGTGCAGCACTGATTTCTTCATAATCTTTCTGTTCATACATGCTGGCATGCAAATTTAGTCAATATAACCAATAGCCTTGCACCTCAGGCTAACCTCAGCTCATCAAGATTCTGTCCTTGATTCTCACTTTCTTTCTGTCACTGCTACTTTTTGTCTGCACACACTACATTAACTGTGCCAGGTTTGTACTGTGCCTCCTTTAGAGCAGTGCCCTATCAAGAGTAGCCTTCTGCTGTGCCCACACTGGCTTTTGGGCAGTTTGCTAAAGTTGACAGCATGGGATTGGAGCCAGCTTACAAAAGGTCAACATATCCCAGACAGGATCAAGTGACTTCTGACTATCGCACACAGTGTCACACAGGGAGACTTCTCTGCTTGTGGTGGATTAGCAGATAATATGTAAAGTGACACAACAGCCTCACCAGCACGGAATCGTCTGTAAAAAATATAGTAGCAGAATGAGAGTTGAGACTATTTATGTTGTCATTATTAGTTGTGAAGTGCATTATATTGTTTAATGCATTTCTGAATAGCCAAAATTTGCTCAAAAAATATTTTAATGTATTTTTTTTTCAGTACCATATAATCATGTTTTGTGTATTTTTATGCTTCTTCAGGGTTGGACGTGGCTACCATTTGGCATATTGCCATCCATCATATGCTTGCTGGACTGTTTTTCTCATCAGTAGATAAAGATGAAAGCATATGTAAGTAAGTACACACAACTGACAGACACTTTACCAAAACACCCATGGACACATGCATACACACAGAACTATTTCCACCCACTCCACGTTCTTGCAGATGTAGGAAAGTCTATTTCAAAATGTATTTAGTTACTGACAAAATAAAAAACATTCTTCTCCATTACTTTAACTCATCAGTGAAATATAATTAACTTAAAATTCCTGGCTTCGCAATGAACAGGCACTTTATATACTACATTGTGGGTGTGTAGAGTTAGCAACACATCTGAATTATCATCAAGGTTAACATCAGTTATCATAATTGAAAGGCCTTGTGTCCCTTAAAACATATATACAAAAACATTTATACAGTGTGCATATAATGCAGTTCTTGTTGTGGACACTGGTTGCACTTGCTAATCATCTGGTCATTTGTGTGTTACCACATGGACAACATGCTATGTCAAAACCATAGACTGTATATATTATACTACTACTACTACTACTAATATATACAGTCTATGGTCAAAACGGAAGAGTTTCCCAAATGGCCTGTATCCATTTAGAAAGGCATGTGGTAAAAGCAGTAAATTGGACATCCAATGTCAAAAGCCTGAATTTGATCCTATTGAATTACAGTATTAGCCTTGTTATATAGTGCTTTTAGTACATGAACAACATGAGCAGGGATGAAATTGACAATTTGCTATGTGAATTTCACTTAATTCCAACTCCTGTCTGCAGGCACTAAAATTGAAACGATAAATGACTCCTTAGAGACAGAGGCAAAGATGGGAGTCTGGTGTTCACTTTAAAGGCAGACTGCTCAGGTTCAAAGAGTTGATTTATCTAATAATCAGCATGTAATTCTGCTGAAACATCCTAAGATTATATCCTTCAAAGATCGCCATATTTCTGACCTTTTTCCTAAAGCTGCAAGTTCCTCAAAATGACTAAATTACCTTTTTATAGCAATCTCCCAAATCCAAGAACAAAGAACTGCTGACTGTTCCTCAGGTTTGCGAAGGGTGTCATCTCAAAGTCAGTGACTTATCTTACTGAAAGAGTATGTGGCGGTTAATACACAGTCTGAACAATTGCCAACAAGGATTGTAGTATGACCTTTTCCATTCACACTACAGTACATGTGACTGTAGATGCATACTGACCAGAGCATTCATTTCACTTATGACGTCTCAAAACACCATTGTATACCTTGTCTCCAAGGTATGGAGGGTCTGGCTAGTCCAGACAGCATTCCGGGATGGGAGAAAAACATGCTCTGGTTTATTGGCATTTCTTTAAACCAATCACAATCGTCTTGGGCGGCGCTAAGCTCCGCACTAAGCCGCTGCAAAATGGCCTCGGGAAGGAACTTGTTTTGGTGGAACATGTGTATGTTCAAAAGTTGTTTTAGTCGTGCGAGAGAAAACTCAGATTGGACAGATAGTCTAGCTAGCTGTACGGTTATATCCAGAACAAGTTGTTTACAGACTTATAGAGAAAGTTATTTTTAAAGGGTAATAATAACCTTGGGGGCTCTAAAAAGGAGTGAAATAAAAAATGATAAGATGTTAAAAGTAAAAGCTAAAGAAAATAAAATGGATAATATACTTTTTACATGCATGTCAAATACATTATAAAGCAGGCAATTTAACAAATTGAATTTGACCGTATCTGAAATTAGACCCTAACAACAGTAGAATCTTGCAAAAGGACTAAAAATGATCCTGTGTAATAAATAAAAGTTGAGTATAATGATAAAAGAATATGTGTTAATATGGGTAGATATTGTGTGCAAATAGATCTAGTTACTTTCTCTGCATTCATCAATAAACATTTTGATCTGAATCCAGTTATTTCCTGTTAAGTACCATGAAATAAATGTACAAATTGTTCCAAACTTTCCCTGCTGGTATCATTTTTTTCATGAGTGGGGCAACATTTTTTGTAACATTTAAAATATTGAATCTAAAAAAGTACAACATTACATTTTTAACAAAAAATGTATACTGGAAAAGACGAAAAAAAAGTTTTAAGTTGTTTTTCTTTTATTGAAGAAACGCAAGGAAAGAGAAATGTTTCAAATCTCCAATGCCCCACTGTTACAGACATCCTTTGTCTACAAGCATCAAACACATACACACTTTGTTCACATTTGGTGCATTGTAAAGTGGTATTGGGCCCGTAAACACTGCAAATATACACACATACACATAATTGTTTACACTCAATCAACACATTGAACAACACGTGCTTTCCCATAAAAAAAATCTAGTAGTTTTATTTAAATTTTAACGTTGAATTGCTCAAATTATATATTTGATATATTTGTTTGTTGATTTGATTACCAAAAACAGAACCTCTTCTGATTCACTAATTCAGTGGTTCCCAATTCTGGGTTAGGGACCAACACACGGGGTCGCAAGAAAAATTTAAGAGAGCCACAAGACATAACAGGAGAGGAATAAAGTGGAAAAAAACACATTTCTACTGTATCGAAATTCACTAACGAAAACACTCTTGTTGGTTGGTCTGGTTGAACTGGTTATAACTGGTAGACTTGCAACAAGTGACAAGGTGTCACAAGTAGACACTGCTTTGTTTGAAGGGGTCACAGGTGGAAAAAAGTTGGGAACCACTGCACTAAACTTAGAGTTAGAAACAACTAAATATAAAAACACACGGCCAAACACGCTACGAGTGATATGTGTAGCATTTTGTTTTAACGCACCGTTCTTGTAGCCTCCAATCATCCTCACAATGGTCTCACCAGTCTGAATAAACAGTATAAAGATATTGAAGGCATTACAGTTCGTTTAACAGTGATGTACTGATGTTTAAAAATGCTACATACAGCACTCTCGGCCTATCCCACCATCCCCTTGTTTGTCGCCACTCGATGTCTCTTCGACTTATAAAACCACCAGCACAATGAAAATACGTAGAGCGCAAATAATGCTGGGAAATCATACAGGAAAACAATTAGGAAGATTCCAACAATTAGAAGTCTGGTGATGTGACTGAGGGTGTATAACACACTCCCCCATACAACACTATCGGACTCTTTTAATTTGTCAGAGTACGAACTCAGATTTTTGTGAGATGGGTGGGCTGATCGACTAAAACTCTCCCTGTGGGCGACTACACAGTCTTCTATTTGTCTACCAGTCTCCGGAAGGGTGACTGGTCTTTCTTTTATTTGAGTGAAGTCTTCCTGATCCTTTGGAGAGCTTTGGGCTGATTCAGTCAATGACTGAGCAGCTAAAATGGGGGTGAGGTCTTGGCCGAGATGAACACTTGAATTTAAATCTGTCTGTGATTCTGAGAGGAAGTGAGTTTCTTCTGCTGTGGTGAGTAACTGACTCTCCTTTGGGGAGTATTCCTTGCTCCTAGTGGCTATGCTTTGCTCTAGGCCTTGACCAAGACTTAGGTTTTGATCTGTTGGTAGTTCTGTCAAGGAAAATACACCTGAATCAAAAGCATCATTGAAGTCATTCTCAAAAAGAGGATGGCAATCTTGTGTAATATCAGGTACATCTGCCAGCTTGCCCTCCGTTCCATCAACAATATCTGTGTCTCTATTAGAGGCCTGTTCTTTCTGACCGAACACCTCTTCCCAAATCCCCCTAACCAAATCTTCTCCAAATCTTTCTATGACCATCTCCTCCAATCCCGACTCTATCACTTCAAGTGCTGCAGTATTTTCTGCTGTAATAGGGTCTTTTGTTCCCTCTGACATTTTTTTATATTCAACATGTGGAGAGCACTCAACTTCTGCTGACAACTCCCGTCCTTTCAATTCAGCTGGTGCGTTCCTCCTCTCCCCCTGAGGGTTCTCCACATTACCCATCAACTCCCCCAGCACTTCTATTTTCAGCTTTCCAATACTCACCCTCTCATCTTTGTCTCTCTGACTCATATCTTCCTCTGTTCTTTCTAATGTCTCAGGTTGGTGTTGAAGTTCTGTTGAAGTGTCTTTCTTTGCAAAGTTCTTCTTCGCCGTAACTACTTCTGGGCTTATTTCACGACCTACGTCCTCTTTCTGACCCTTCATATCATCCTGGGTCCAGCTCATTTCTACCACCTCCATGGGCTTTGGTCTGCATTTATCTGTTGGGAAAGGCCTGCATGTATATTGGCCAAATTGGAAGACCTTTTTCATTTCCCTTGATTCCACGTTGTGTCTTATCTGTGCTGCTGGGTTTATTTCCTGTTGCTCCTCAATTATTCTATCACAACTCAAGCTTTTTCCTTCCTCAGTCATATTAGAGACTAATACACCTATTTCAGAGTTCAGTACATTTTCCTGTATTTGTGTCAGTGTTGAGTCATCCTGCTCTTTCTGAATGCACACCTCTTCTCCTGCTTTGATTGGCCTTGACTGTTTATTAAGTACTTCGGAAATTATTGCTGTGTTTCTCCTCTGCCATGATGAATTACGTTGTAAAGCTTTGCCATTATGTTCCTCATTTAATACCTGAACAGTTCCCACTTCTGCACCAATTAGTCTCTTTGTTTCATTGTCGCTTGTCGTACAATAGGAAGGTTCCACCTCTGTCTTTTTCAATACTTCCAAGTTTTTGTTATTTGATGCAACATCTTCGCTCTCTGATTCATCCAATTTGAATTCACTTGGAATTATTTGGCTTTGCTTGACATTTTCCTCAGACATTTGGCTTGCATTGGATTCATCTGCATTTGTCTGTGCAAGTCTTATTTCATTTTCATCGCTCTCATCCTCCTGTAATGGATTTTCACGGTTTTGCTTCAGCCTGAATTCCTCATGTTTCTTTTCATCTGCACACCACTGGGAGATTTCACACTCTTCTGTTTTGTGTGGCCTAAATATCTCCTCATCTGTAGATACTTTGTTTTCCGTACATTCATTCATGATCCCTTCCTCCACCCCTTGTCTGGATGTGGAAAAGACAAACCTCTCCACATCCTTTCTCCCCTTTCTGATTGTCCCCCTAAATGCCAGCGTGTCATCCGTCACATTGTGTGCGTCACCTGTAACCTCCCCTTTCCTGCTGGAAGAAAGACGCTCATCCAGCCTTGCTCCCTGTGAGATGCTATCAACAGCGGTGGCATTCTGAGACTCTGGCATTGCTGTCATATCTGTTGTCTGTGACTCCCCTGAGCTTGTTACTAAGTCAGCTGTGTGTGGTGTGAAGGGCTTATTTCTTCCTATTCCTTCTGCTCTTCCTATTATTCCTTCACTTTCCTGCTCCCAGATCGCATGCTTGTGACACTCAGTTGAACTGTCAACAGAGCCCTCGGACACAGCCGTTGCCCTCTTGAGGCAAAATGCCTGCAGAGTGTCTGTTACAGAGTTTGTCTGTGACCATTGGGATGCATCTTGTGTCGCTGTGTCATTTCTTGGGCTGCTGACACACGCCTCTGCTGGCTGGTGGTTTTCGGCGTTCAAGGTAACATTAGCCAATGATATTTTGCAAGTGTCTGACAGCAGCTGACATACAGCTGAGGTGTGTGCATGTAAGGTGGTGGGTGTATCCATGCCCACCTGAATTTCATACTCTTCACTGTTTGCTGCACATTGGGCATTGGGCTCTTTATCATTGGAGGGAGACACAGACGCTGCTGTCTGCAGCCACTCTGACTCTGGAACACCAGAATGGTCCGTACAGCTCGGCCCATTAAGAAATGCCTGCCATACATCGCACACCGAAGTTTCTTTATCGGTGGTATCATCTGTACCGTTACGACAGGTCTCCCACATATCATTGACAGAAGGTGCATCTTCTGTATTTTCCTCTGACGCTTTTGACAAGGTCTTTTTAGCTCTTCCAGGCCAGACGTCATGCATGTCAGCAGCCCCCCACTGATGGGCTCTGTCATTGTTCCAGTCCAGTGTAAGCAGAGGAATCTGGTGGTAGGTGAGCACCTGTGGACTCTCGTTGGATTGTTTCTTTTGGCATTTATGGTGAAAGCTGGCAGAGTCACCCCACGGAGTTGGCAAAGGCTGAGCAACTTTCTGGCCATTGGCTGAGTCATGTGAATAAGCCTTTGGTACTTGTTGCCTCCTTTGGGAGAGGAAGTCCTTCACACGTGCCAAACGTTCTGCTCTGTGTCTGCTTTTTATGCTATCCACCTGTCAAAAAGGCCAAAGATCAAGCCAAGTGTTAATGCTTGAACTACTTGAACTATAACCAGAGGCTACCAGTTTTGTTAGTCTTTAAGATCATCAGCTACTTTCCAAATACTGGCTTGTTGACAAAAATGAATGCAATGGCCCATTCATTTAGTATTCTTTGATATGTAACATTAATGTGAATCCTCAGCACAGCCTATTTTTGTTTACATCATCAGCTTTACTGCACCTTTACAAACAGGTTGCATTTATTAATAATGGTTTGCACATTTCAGACATGCTCTCATGTGTCAGGTTAGCTGACTTTCCATATCCTTCTGGGGCCCACTGAACACTGTGCAGTATGACATGCATCGTTGGCTCAGGCATCGTATCTTTGCAGGAACAACACACGTACTTTCTCACTTTGTATTTACAGTATATATCTGCAGCTAGAGACTAGCATTGATCGTGAGTTGTTTTGTTGCAAGCAGTATTTACTTCTGGGTGGTGTTGGTGTTTCATTTTTTTCCCAGACTTCAAGAAGAGTCTGTTCCTCCAAAAGATGATAAATGAACCTCACCAAGGGTTTGTGTTCTTCGTGGTATAGTAGTGATTGTATAGCGGTGCTGTCCTTTCTGTTAGCCTCTTCTGCTTTATGTGTGGCCTCAGCTTCTGCAAGAAAAGGACAAACACAAGGGTCAAAATTTGCTTGCACGCTTGCGTATACACACCCCTTCATTATATATATGTATACATGCACACTTACATAAAAACATTAAGTGTACACACCTGCAGCAGCTGGTGATGTGTCACTGGTCTCCATGGTCTTTTCCTCTACTCTTGCCCTCCTGTGGTTCAAAATGAAGTAGGAATAACATTACATAAGCTCACATATGTTTTACAGCTATTAAATCACATTCCGTTTCAGTGTTTCTTTCTTAGCTTTTTATATTCTGCTGTATTTTGAGGGGCTTCATTCCAAAATGCAGAATTTGTTTCAACAATTATTTGAATTCTGTTCACTCTGAACAGAGTTGTGATATGTGGGATGGTCAAACCATTCCAGCTTTTCAAATTCAAAGAGCCACCCTCATTGACACCCTCTTTCCACTAACCACCACAGTTTTTAATGTTGTAATGCGTTTCTCTGCTGTATTATCACATCTACATATCTTTTATACTGTGTCAAGTCAGTCCAGAATATGTATAAATACATAAGTAGTGTTTGTTCCTGAAGCAGAACATAGAAGCAATGTGTGAATTGGAGTCAAAGAGGATAAAGTCAGCGTATCTGGCTTCCTCTGCCATGGTGAGACGTCATGGAAACCTGGACAGACATCTGACCTTAAATGGGCAATATGTGTTCTGCAGTCCAAACATCCATTACTGAAAAGTTACATAATGGCTTACTGTAAACACACAGTTGACTAATGAGAGGAGCAGCACAGTTTAAATAGACACCCACACTGTGTAAAAATTCCTACCACAGCAAATTAGTTATTTAGGACTTTTTTTTGTTTCTGGTTGATTTGTGCAAGGCACAAAGCAAGAACTTGTAAATAGCTTTACTTCTATGAAAAGTTTGCACTGATGGATCCAAAATAACCCTCCATTTTATTTCAATATGGATTATATAATGGCATCTATTGTCCCAGGTGTGATGTGACTTCCTTTGGCAGTGGCATGTTTAAAAAAAGATTCAGCATTAGGTTCTCTCACCGGTTAGCTTTGAGACAGCTCCTCTTGCTCCTGTAGCTGCTACTCTCCTCTTGCACTAGAGGCCCATGCTCCTTTACATGTCCTTTCTGGTAGCAGAACAGCACATAGTTCATTTCCTTGTTATTAGCCCAAAAGGTGCCGACTGAAGTTTCATAACGTAGACAGACCTCTACTCTGATCTCCTCTCTCTCAGAGGGTGGTACCAGAGTATACTTAAAGGTAAACCTGTCTGTTTTCCTATCACTGGATCCAGGCACATACTCGGCCAACAGGTCAAAGTAGCTTGTCCAGCGATCCAGGCTCATCCGGACGTAGACAGACTTACTGAAGCAGAGGTTGACCACCCTGATGATGCCACGGAGTGTGGTGGTTCCCGGGAGGAGCTCGATGCTTTCGAGCTCAACCATCTGTGCTTGTAGCCTCTGTTCCAGCTCCTCTGGGGATGAGGGGACTATAAACAGACAGGACATGTAGTACTCCTCCAAGGGGTGTGTTGCCTCATTCTCAGGGGACTGGCTGGCTTCTACCTCCGTTACTTCAGCATTGTCAAACTCCTTAACCGACACAAGGTTGAGGCCAAATGCATCGGCGAATGACACCTTCCTCCGAATGACCTGTGGGGGCTCTGGTTCGGAGTCCTCCTCTGTTTCCTCGTCTGTGGTGGAACCCATGGCAGATAAGGCCTCCATTTCTCCCTCTTCCTGCTCCCTGTTGCTTTCCTCCTCCATAACAACCCCATCTTCTTCCAAGGGCTGGATGTTCAGACCCTCCATTATGTGCGTCGGTCTGAGAGGCAGCTGTTTGCCCGTTCTGCCGTCTGTCTGGCTTGGACGGTGGCACAGACCAGAGTGCCCCTAGCTTGGCTACAGTGAAACTGTAGAAGGGAGAGCAGGGAGAGGACGTGACTTGACAGATGGAGTTTGGTTACAGCTGAACATTGTGAGTCTGAGCCAGGCCTATTAATAGGACACATATAACTAGACCAGGCCATGCCAGTTATCCTCTCAGTTATCCTCACACAATATGTTTGCTAGTTACAAAATAAATAAAGGGAAATATAGCTTTTATAAAGCACTTTAAAGCAAAACTAGTATACAAACAGGTCCATGTTTGAAGTGTATTGAGTGGGTGTCTATATTTTGCTCCTTCGAATGTGGAATTATTCCAATATCCAGGTGAGACTGCCATTACCAGTATTACAGTATATAATTTTATTACCATTAGATCTAATCTGTGCATGCTCTCAGGAGTTAAGAATTACCACTTGCTAACAATATTCATTGGCTTGAACAATATTGTTTTTGTTTTCATTTGGTTGAACTGGATGTTGAATAAAATGCAGTTGCTTCTTCACTGTGCATGAGGCTGACATATCTCAACAACTATTGATTGCACTGCCATTACATTTGTACCTTTTGTTGATGTCTGAATGAATTGTCGTAACTTTGGTGATCCCTTAACTTTTCATCTAGCACCATCATCAGGTCAGAGTTTCAATTTCTTCAGATGATTGGTGTATGACCAAATACCTCTATAACTAATGACATCCCATCATCTTCAGCTGTACTTTGTGTTGAATGCTAAGTAGTCAATGTTAGCCTGCTAATATGCTAAACTAAGATTGTGAACATGGTAAACATCAGCATGTCACCATTGTCATTGTGAGCATGTTAGTATGCCGATACTAGCATTTAGCTCAAAAATACCGCTGTGCCTAAATTCAGCATCACGGAGCCGCTAGTGTAGCTCTTTGACAATTCAAGTGACATTAAAATGCTCTAATTTGTCACATATACTGTAATCAGTTACACACATGAGAGCTGCTGTCAAATATTGGCTATCTTTATCTAAGAAACTATTCAGTTATTGATTTTACAATGTAAACTATTAGTCACACTGTTTTGGAGAATTTACATAATGTTGTGCAGCAAGTTGAGTAGACTTTAACTGGTGTTGGCAGGAAGTAAAGTGTCCCCAGGACAATGTCACCCTACCTGCTGCAGGGGAAATGCTCTGGAGCTGATGGTGACCTCTGACGTCCATGTGCACACTACAAAAGAGAATAATAATAATAATAATAATAATAATAATAATAATAATAATAATAATAATAATAATAATAATAATAATAAAAATAAGAAGAAGAAGAAGAATTTCCCTGTTGAGATCAATAACGTCTTAAATTATTATTATTGCTGATACTGTGCTTGAAAGGACTTTGAGTTAAGCGAGTATTGACATCTGGGTTGAGTTATCTACAGATCCTCTCGTATCATTGCCATTGGAAGCAGCCTTCATTCTTTAGGTTCACTGCATCTTAGAACAGAAGACTGAAGATTATTCTGTTCTTAGTAGCGAATGGAGTTTGTGTGTGCCACTGTCTCGGATAGGAAATCCAACTAATCCTAGATATGCAGTGTAACTATACCCCCAAAATCCAGTTTATCTTGTAAATAGACTTTAGTGCTGGTTATACAATCCTTCACAGGTAGGTGAGCGGGTTTTTGTCCTCAAAGGGCCCTTTGTTCTATATTTTTAAGCCAAAGAGGTTCTCTTTTTACTTTTACTTGCAGTTTGGTCTTTAAATAGTATCAGAAATTCTCATTTGCAACTTTTGTAAAGGCATAGATGTATGAACGGTTGTTAAAAATGCTATATATTAGTTAAATTCTTGAATTTTAAATACTGTCAACATCAAATGCATACTGTAACAATGTAACAATGAATCCAAAAAGCACTCCGAAGCTACCATTCCCCCAACATGTGCTTTAGTTATTCTCTCTTTAAGTGTTCAAAATATCAGGAACAACTTACACAACAAACTGCTCATAAAAAAAAATGATCAAAAAGCTGAATCAAGTCTTTAATAGTATTAACAAAAATGTGTTTGCACCTGTTATTTTGTCGACCCTTTGCATTTATTAACAGGACGTGTGTGTCTAATGTACAGCAGATGGCACTATGTGATCATAGTAAAATACATGTACCTCAGACAAATGATGTTGAATTTTTCAGTTTGCACTTATTTTGTGATAATGAGTTTCAAGTGTGCAGATAGTGTTAGAGAAAAAAACATTCAATCTAAATTGAAAGGGAAAAAAAGAAAAGTTCTCCTGTGTTATTTACAATCCATTGTATCACGTGGTAGAATTGACCAGTAGGTGGCAGCATACCACCACAATTCCATTATCCTTGTTTTCCTTCCCATCCTCATCACTTCCGAGATGCTGTTTCCTCCTACTTTTTATTTGATGGATTTTTTTCATAATGGCAATTAGGATCTGTAACACAAACCAACACAAATATCCAATAGACCATCTTATTGCACTTTAGGCATTGCAATGCATATGCCTGTCCCGTATTTTTAACTGAACAATAGCCTACTTGTTTTTTTTTTATTACATCAAAATTTCACTGACTTTTTACATTTTTTTTAATCTAGGCCAATTTTAGGATATTTTGGATATATTGTATGGCAACGGTGCATCATATTCCGTGCCTGCACACCAATGTGGGAAAATAGTTTTAGGATTACCCTATTATATTAATATGAACAATTATAACTAATAAGGAGATGTCGAGTATTTTATGTTTTATTCATTAAAAAAAAACTCCGCTTAATTGACGCAATTTAAATTCACACTGGCACACTGAGTTAAACACACCGGCAGCATGCTGGTTTTTTCATTTAAAACAAAACAAATCTTATCCGTGCACAAATCCTATTTCTCACAATAAGTCAGTCATAATATAAATAACACGAAATATAGCATTTGACATGTTGACAGTAGAGAGAATAAGACAAGATACACTTCTCGCGTTTCTTACATTTTTTTAAAAAAAGTTGCCCCCCAACCCTTTCTATTTTTCAGTTGATGATAATCTGGTCATTCATTTCTTGACCGTGAACGTCTCAGCGGTTTGAGAAAAAAAAAAAAAAGAAAAGAAAAGAAAGACGAGACAGAATCAAGCAAAGCCTTTTAACTACTGCTGACTAGCTTTGGATCTACTATTAAATGCATTAATAGACTAAATTACCTTGTGAAGGTATGACAAGAATGGATAAGACAATTCCTTCATTCAAACAGTGCATCTAGCCTACTTATTCTTTTTGTAGGCTAATAAAGTAATTATTTAGCAGTGATTTTATTAGATAACATTTAGAATGAGGTATAGTTAGTCTATGCTCGTGTTTACATTAAAATACGTAGGCCTAATTGCATGTAATAACAACAATTTGTAAGATATTTACCATTATTGATTACCCATCGTTTTACTATATCACTTCCAGACGATTATTAAGTCTTTTTTTCCCCTCTGCAAACTGATTCAACTAATAAGGTGTATCTAAAATGTATTTAAAAATTAAGGCTGGTTTAAAATGTGTAGCCAAAAATTCCATTAGTGAGGTTGAACGTACAGTTTAAATCCGGACTTGAAGGATACTGAAGCTGTCCATGCTGTTTCCTGGTTTACACAATCTCACATTTTATCTTCATTTTACATCGATGTAGCCTACTTCGTCGGGATTCATTTTCACAACAGTGATTACATATTTCTTTTTTTGCAGAATTATAATAGTCTTAATAGCATAATGTGAGCGACGTAGTTTACTAAACAAATATGACAGGGAAAACGCACAACTTCCTATAAAACAAAATATGTTAAAGGTTAGAAAGGAAAACAATGTCGTTTGATGTCGGTCACTGTGTGGTCGCCATGGAGAAGGATATCACAGATAAAGGAAAAGTTCTTGTTGAAAAAAATTGCAGGAACACTACGGTAATATTTATATAGTGATTCTTTTTTCGTGTAGTTCCCACTTGCGGATGTCTTTGCATTAAAGCGACTTCTTGGTGATCTCATTCATATGAACGTTTCTCAGATACAGCAACTTATCTTTTGGTTGTAAGGACCGTCCCGTTACTGGAAGGTTACCGGTTGACTCCCCAACAACAATGCATTACCCTATCCTACTAGAAGCTTCCTTAACACACTACTCTCAGCCCTCTGATAAAAGCGGCCGCTTAGAGAAATAGGCAACCAGACCGTGATACGTTTGAAAAAGGAGAAACAAACTTTTTAAATTACTTTTGTGTTTACTTAGCAGGTGGCCCTGACGTCACACGGGGTCGCAGTACGCCCAAAAATAACAACACACCTCCGCGCACAAGCAAGTGCCTCCCCTGGGGGGGTTTCTAGTCCCAAATATACTTGCTTGCTGCGATACAGCTTGATGTGTGTGTTTGAATCGTAACGAAAAAAAAACAAGCCGCGTCTTCCTCGCATTGCGCGTCATTCAAACAGGACTCAGTGTACTGCTTTTCCCTCTGTTGCATTAGTAATAACAGCGGCGTTGACGGGAGACAGCAGGAGAGAGTGTGTGTGTCTCCGACAGCGGTGCCCAGCGGAGGAATATTGAGCTTTTTATTTACTCTGCAGCTTGTTGTTCATTTTTCCTGCGTTATGGTGAACTTGTACAGTCACGTGTGAAGATCTCTGCAAACATAGAGGACGACGACTTCTCACCTGGTGTGTCCCTTTGACTTTACCGCGAGGAGAATATACCTGCCATTTTTTTGTGGTAAGTTTGTCTTCTTGTGGTTAGCCTATTTCTCTCCGCACTCTTTGACTTTTTGAATTAGGAAGTGGACCGCCGGCCACAAGTTTGTTCTGTGTTATCTAGCGCTTAACTTGACTTGCAACATCATTATTTACTCGTTGCGCGTGGACTTTTGTCGTTCTTTTTAATTAGCGAGCAGCTGTTAACATATTTCACCTATATTTTAGTTCGGCTTTTTCATGTTGGACCTTCAGACAGCACTGTCCAAGCTTTGCCTGCTCTGAACGCTGAACACTGACTTTTGAAAATCCCACTTATTGTTTCCTATCTGCATTCTTTTTTTTTAACCTTTAGCCTAATTCAATGTATAAATGCGGCTTGCAAATTGTAGTCCATAAACGGTTTTTATTAACCACCAAGTGATAAATTACATATCTAAAGACGTATTGTAAAAGGTAATCTGTTCAGAAATGTGCTGAATTCGGTAATATTATTGATAACTGCCCTGTTAGAGTTTTATTTGATCTAAACGCGTCTTTAACAACATCTAATGTCAGATTATATCTCCATTAAATGTCATTAAAAGCCATTTTACTGCCTATTTAGTGTTTGCTGTAATGTATTGGTTATTGCTAAATTGCAGTAATTACTACAAACATATGTAAACGGTGAATAAATGATGTTACATACAAGTTGTTATATGTATATCACATATTAAATCGACATGACATATTACTTTTCTTATTTGTCATATAGGCAAGGATTACTGCAGTTCTTAAAATTCCTTTGGTGTTGTTGCCATGGCATTTCTATGTGTGACACAAGGGTTGCATATAGATTTAAAAGCATTTTTTTAATCTGTCCTCCATGTTTTTTAAAATAGCATTGTCACAGTTTCTTTAGCTCAAACACTAAAAATGAAATGCAATTAGATTCAGAGCATAGGCTGCAGTTGTTTATAATTATCAATGCTTTATCTGCATGATCAATATCTATGATTATCAGCAGTCAACACCTTACCGTGCTTGCTTGCTCCATTTTTATATTCCATCTTTTTTTGTCCAGAAACAAACAGGGATGCTGGTAGCATATCAGAATTCATGATGACTGATCTAAAATTCTAATTAAGCAAAACAGTAAAAGCTCATAAAAGCTTCTGCTGAGTTCCTCTATTTCACTCTCTGTGTCTTGCCACTGTTCTCTTGCAAATCACTGTGGCCCAAAAATCAATACATGTAACCTTTTTTTTTTTTTTTTTTGGTTAAAGAGAGACTAACGAGGTAGTGGGAGCTGCTGAACTCTTCGGGCCTGTCCTCTGATCAGCTTTCACCCCTGGATTAGCTGCATCGACCCTCCTTGTTCGAGCCGCAGGGTGCACAGGTGTTCCCTCCTCAGTTATGCAGGTGTGGGCCAGTTCCCCCCTCACTCAGCAGCTCTCACTCTTCAAAGGCCAGGCGGCAATAAATGCCCCTTGTGAAATATGGCATCGACAGTGCACAATCAACCCCTTTGTTGAAGTGCCCCTGTAATCATTTCTTAAAACAGGTTTAAATCAGTCCCTACCCTCTTGTTTACTTGTTGTCGGGGTGGTGTGTGCAGTAAGTAAGGCCACTTGATTTTGTAAAACAGGATGCATTTTTTTCTCCCAAGGCAGTGGGAGAGATTGAGAGAGACTTGCCATTAGTCTCCCTCCAACACTGACCGTTGTTGGGAGCAGTGCACTTATTACCCCGACTCTCCTTACTCTGCGTCCATTTTTTGATTGCCGCATTTATCATCGGGCGGTCGTGCTCTACATTATGGTAATAAGAAAACGAATGTCCTCTACAGGATTAATGTGTATACCCTGTCATACGTTTCAATCATTTATCAATGTTAAGATTTAGCTTTTAGCTCAATGAACACTGGTTGATGCGTGGTTTTATCTTAGGTACGGAAATTGTTGCTTCCAGCTGAGCTGATGTAGAAAATGCTTTGCAATTTGTTTTTGAAATCTGAGAGTCCTATGCAAACTTTGTGTGCATTTACTGTGAATGCAGAAACTGCTCAAACTGGCAATACAGGCAACATGCAAACTGGCAGATTTAGAATCAAATCCAATGTCCAGAAAGTGGATTTTCTGCACAGATCACATCAATACTGTTTTGAGTCAGAGTACTTCTTAGGCAATGAAACACTTTAAGATTAGCTTTTGAATTGCACCCATCCCCCAACACCTCTGTAATGAAACAGACTGCTCGCTCAACCCTTGAGGTGTTGCTGAATTTGGGGGGAAAATGGGTACGAAGAATTTAAAGGGAGTGGTGCACCAGCTTCATTTTTTCTAACCATCTCACAGAGCTCATCCATCCATGTACACAGTGTGCTTTCATATATAGCTAACTTGGTCCTGTTACTCATCTTAAAGGCAATTAAATGGCAAAAGCTCAGGTTTTATCCTGGTTAACTTCATAGAAATGTTTCCATGACAACCTCCATGCAAGTTAAAGCAACCAGAAGTGATCAAGTCCTTTTTTTCCCCCCTCCTCTCCTTCTCCCCCTCCCACCCACTTGGGTTCCCTCCCCCCTCTCCTGTAAGAATGGAATTTGTGTTGACAGTTTTGGCCTTTAATGGCACTTTTGTGCCACGCAAAAGTATTTGTTTACCAGGATCATATACTGCAAGCTGTCAGCTTGGGAGAGATTGACTTCTTAAGATAAAAGAGTGTATTACATGCTTAAGAGGCCACCCTTTTGCACTGTAATTATCCACATCACAGTAATGATGTTTTGTGTGCCACAGTTACTAAGAGTCTTGAGACAGCTCAGACTTTTTTAGTTACGCTCTAGGTCACTTCTTAAGCCTGACTCGACACTGTTGTGAGGGAGAAACGTTGTGACTCTTTGGCCGGAGAAAGCTGTGCAGGGTGGGGTCATGGGGATGAGGATTAGAAAAGAGATTGCAGGCTGCCCACACAAGGGTGAGATAGGAACTATCTGAGGAAAGAGTCCGTGACTAGCCATTTTGTTTCATCTCAGTTCATAGTCACATGTAGAATTTGTTTGAGTTTACTTTTATGGGTTTTATGTTTGCTTGGCCAAGTTCAAAAAGACTGCGGTTACATATTTACTTAGACCAAAACAATCAAGTGTCAAAATATCTTGCAAAGATTGTTTTACAAATATCATATCTTACGTCATCATACCTCCCTCCAAGGATTGTAAAGCCACAAAAAGTGTAGCTTTTGGCTGGTGTGTGTGTATAACCTCGCAGTGCGCAGGATTCTGAAATGGAAAAGGACATGCATGTTAAGTTCTAAAACAAACTTTTGGTTTGCTTACACAATATTTCTTTAAAGCTATGTAGGATAATTTATGCCTTTTCATAAGGTTTAGAGTTCACCTCTTGGCACCATAGTCTTGACGGTGACCTTGTAGTTTAATAGTCTCCTGTTGAGCTGACACTCCAAGCTGCCATAATAAGCTTGGCCTGCAACACTAACTGACTTGTCAGTCTGTTTGTCCAATAAACATATTTGAATCACAGTACACCAACAACAGCCACAGACCTTTGCTAGTTTTTTTTTTTTTTTTAACTGCCCTCAGTTTTTCCTTGTTCCTTGTTGAGTTAACAATTGCATGTTTACTTGCTGGTCAGTGTGGTGTGAAGGCATGGCAGCTCTTATTCAAGTCACGGTCAGATCGACAGTGTCCTGGTGTGAAAAAATGTGTTGGTTTTGGGGTCTTGCCCTGAATTAAAGATAGAGGGTCACTCGTGGTAAAAGGCAAGGTCACTGTTGCTGAGAATGCATTCAGCCTTCAGCCTGTCACTCGTAAACAGTCAAACCTCATGTGAGACAGCACCGTAGGCTAACTCAACAGTGGTAGCTAACTCAACCATTGTTCAAAGGGCCTTTATTAAGACATCTCTGGCATCTTTTAGTAATGACAACATCATTGTATTGTTAGTGGTAGGTGTGATAGATACTGTATGCTGCACATTTTACAATACAAGTAAAATGAGGAAAAACAAAGTTACACTTCTTTGGGTCAATTCCAACCTAATAAATGTCTGACAACCAGAGGGTAATGATCTGAAAAAAATGGATTAGTTTTTGAATGTATGCATGGCTAAGATAGCTGAGCTTTAGCCATAGATTATTTGTGTTTCTGACCAGGATACAGATACATCAATACTTAACAGTTAGTGTGTTATTATTACCTCTCCAAGGACCTTTCCTCTTTACCCAGAGAGAAAGAAGGAGAAAATGTTTATTTCAAACATTTTGTGAGAGGGGAAAAAACATGGGGGAAGGGGATTTGTGACAGTAACAGTTTTTGACAGGCACATTAGGCTGCAGAAAGAGCATCCAGCTCGAGGCTGAGGGCATATGGTGCTGCCTTCTGCCGGCGTCGCTCTAGACCAAGTTACAACACTCGCGCAGGGTCACGACTGTCTCAGGTTTGTTCCTTCTGTCTCCCTCGTCTAAATAAAAACAGTAGGAAAAATGGAAGTGGGGGGTTGGGTGGTGGTGGCGGCGGCAGTGTTGAGTGGGTTTGGCGGGCAGGGGTGTTGTACAGTAGCTGTGTCTTTCAGTAAAGGACAAAAGGAATGTTTCCAGTCGAGCCCTTTGGGCCAGGACACAATTTGGTCAAAAACATGGAGGAGAGTCGTTTGACATTTTCAGAGATGCATCGCTGTTGGTGTGCGTCGTTTCACGGCAACACATGCTCCAACACAATGTTTGTTTCTGGCATGGTGAATACACAGTTGCATAGAACATATTAACAGTTATCTAGTGACAAGCAAGTACAGTTTAGTGATTTAATCTCCTTTCACCATCTGAACACCCACCTCTTGGATGGCAACCCCTAATCCTACTCTAAACAATGACCGTGTTTTCACCACATTGGCGCTGTTAGGTTTTCTACTCTGTAATGTGGAGAGGATGGACTTGGATAATGTGTAGGATGACGCAGGGCTCTGGTCTGAAGACAGCGGATCGGTGGGAGGGTAATTACAGGCTACTGTGCGGCTCTCTGGATTTTCCCTAGATCACAGCTATAGGCCTCGAAGCTCAGCCTCCATTGCTACTCTCTGAGAACGAAATAAAATGGCCACAACATATGGAGGCAGCAAAACAATGGTTTATTTTTATGATATTTGATGAGTGGTTTTTAATTTAGATTGTCACTTCTGGCAAGCAGCAGGGCAGATGGTGCAGACTTGAGTGCCCATTAGAGCCTAAATACCTCCGGGCAGCTGTTGGTCATAAACTTTTTTTTTTGTTTTTTTTCATGCATGTTTTTATTTCTCTTTGCATTTTCTCTCTTTAACACAGCTTGGGTCAAGAGGAGTCAAACCTGTTACAACACCTGTTTCTGCATATGCAAATCTGTTGTTTTGTCATTTCATTAGGCAAGGCAAAAAGACAAGGGTCCCTTGTGGTTGCAAATGTGACTGGCACTGGGCCCAGTTGGCAGGCTACACAGCAGAAAGATGCTCGAGGCGGGGTGAGGGGAGGGACGAGATGTTGGGTTTCTTTAGGAAAGCAACTCAGCCATCGGATGCCTTCACATTACATCTCAATCTGGATTGGTTCCTAAATTTCTGACTCAAAGTTGTCTTGGAATTGAAGAAGGGCCCCCATTATGTGTCTTTGTTTTCACTAGCTGGAAGTGAATGACCAAAGGCATGCCCAGTAGCCCAAAACTGGCATACGCGTGTCTGGCACACGCAGCCCCCCCCCCCCCTTTCACTGTCCTCTTCTCTTTCCCTCCTCCTCCTCCCATTCTCATCCCTTCATCATCTGGCGCTCTCCCGCAGCGCTCGCCTCTTAACCACATGTGCCAGTGCCAGGCCTGCTCTTGCTCTGGGGCTAATTGTTCACTGGTAAACTGCATGCTTGTTGGTGGGGGTCTCCCCTTCATACAGGCACACAGCTACAAAGCAGGATGGTGGCTGTGGGTGGGTGGGGGGTACAGATCACGATCTCTCCATGCAGTTTATTTGCGCTGTATAAGTCTGAAGATTGTCGGTTGTAATCCGGCCTGTGCTCTGAATGCAAAAAATACACCATGAAATTAAAGGTTATTGCAGGAGCGTAATGCAAAAGCTCTGTTCAAGATTACCAAAGCTGTTTGCAGACCTGGGGAAAATGAGAAGGGGAGACAGCAGAGTATGCTTTTCGTTCCTGTTTTTGACAGTCAGTCCAAGACTCTCCCTCTGAGAACTGGATTGGTTTGTCATTTTTGAACAGATATTGATTAATATTCTTTGATTTGCCTGCAGTCCAGTTGTATAAAAAGCCCTTGGGACACTGCATTTAGATTGACTTTGTGAAGTGGTTGCTTAAAGTTTAAAATTACATGTTGAATTTTTGCTCAGTTTGGTCTTCTTTTCTAGTTGTCCAGTATTACTGACCTGTGGCCGAGTCCAGTCTAATCCATTGTTACTTGTTCTAATCTAGTGTTATTGTTGTCTTTTCCTGAGTGCCCTCCTCAGCCTAGACCAAAGACGTAGATGGATGGATGGAAAGACCTAGGACTAGTACCGGTGCTGAGTTAATCTCATCTGATAATTTAGGCCTTCATCCTCCTCCCTCTCCTGTCTTTTCTCCCCCTCTCTATCTTCCTCCTCCCTTCTCTACCATGGCTTGGTGGGTCTGATTTGTAGTTCTGCTCCTCTCTCACCACACAGACGGCATTAAAGCCAGGCCCCACAAGCCCCCTCTGATACGGGAGAGTTCATTAGAGATGTGCCTTTGATGGGCAGCCTTTTCATGTGACTACCGGTTTTTCAAATACCTTGATGTAGAAGCTTAAGAAGGCATTGTGCTGTAAGCCCTCCTTTTGATGCGACTTATTTAGATCTGCATAGTAAATCAGGGGGGAGTAAATAACCAGCCAACAGATGGAAGCAAGGAGATAAGGCACCAGCGAACAATCGCATTTGTATTTTGTTATGATGTTGACAGCAGCTAAAATTCACTAATCTAGAGCCACTGATCTGCATTTCAAAGAAATCTCATTTAGCAGCGGGGAGGATAAAGTTCCTCTCATTGTGTCTATTTTATTGCATTCTTCACTAATTTATCTGCCCACAGATTTAACGTGCAGGGCTTGGTGGTAGGAGCTGGCGTCCGCGCGTTGCATAGGGGGTCTTAAATACTGTGAAAGCGGTTACGTCTAGACTGTGAGCGGAGGGTAATTACACGTCTGACCATGAATAGAATGAGCTTGAAGACTCATCTTTCTTCGGGCGGGCCTGAATTGCTCGACTAACACTGATAAGGAGCATTTGGTCCCCAAAGAAATATTGCCAGTGACTTTCCATAATGCCCCCCTAACCCCCCCTTTTCCAACACCGAGGATGGTATTTACTTTTAAGATAAAGTTATTGTGTACAGTAATCTGACTTGTTAGCATAATGTCCTCTTTCATCGCAGGACCCTCCTTTTTCTGCAGTGTGGAAGTATTTGTGGTCCGGGTCTTAAATAGTTTATCTTGACTTAGTGCACGAGCGCTTTATGTAAATATCAGCCTATAGCATTATTAGGCCTTCATAAATACTTGAATGCATTTGCCATATTTATAAGTTGATAGAATGTACCAATGGTTTTGTATTTGGCATAAAGATACGTGTGGTATTTGTAAATCCCCACGAATTGGAGGTCATACAGACTAATAGCATTCCTAATGCTTTTCCAGTTAATAAAATATGACATCTGCACAGCCTAGAGGTGTTGTGATAGTGAAGTCTACTTAGCAGCAAATCATTTTAAGTAAAGGGGCGTTAACTTGAAAAAAAAATGTATATCTAAATTACATTTAAAACTCTCGGTTTTCTTTACTTCACTGTCAGGTTGACAGCTTTAGTTGTCCTGTGCAGCTAGGCTTTTTGCAAATCTCACTTTTTTCCCATCTTATTACTTTATATACATAGAACTAGATTTCTCAAATGTTGAAATTAATTGGGATTCTATATTATCCTAAACTTGTCAAACCTTTTCAACATACATTGCAGTGGTTGGTGCCCACCCCCACCTCGATCCCTCTTACCTCATTCTGAGTAAATGTTGCACAGCAATCTGTGCAACATTTTTCACAAACTCAAAACAGTGAAAAATTAAAGCAGTTGGCATGTTTTTTTTTCAGCTGTGCTCTTTGAGCTGAGGGCTTTTCATACAGTTCAGAGAGCACATTCCTTAGGATTCAGCAGTCGTTGGTTGCCTGTAGGGGTCATTGGAATTCTGGGAGAATAAAGGGAAGGGGGGGGGGGGAAGTCTTGTAGAGGAACGTCCAGGCCATTTTGTGCCCCTCATACCCCTGGCAGCAGAAATTTCCAGAGCAAGTCCAGAGCAATCTTTAGCTACAGTTGTGGTATTGTACACTCCTGCTGCAGTTGTGTGATTAACAGAAAAAAATCATCAATACTAATGTTCTCTAAATTATAGCGATGCATAGCATGTGTACTTAGATGTAGACAGCTAAATGGACCTACATGAGAAATCAATCGTGTCAGTTTAATAGTGTGATTTACTTGGCGTTAAGAGCTTGAGCCTTCCAGGCACTGCACCTTTTAACTTGAGAGAGTGAGGAGTGTGTGTGTGTGTCTGTGTGTGTGTGTGTGTGTGTGTGGGGGGGGGGGGGGGGGGGAGGGGGTGTGTGGCTTTTCTGTACTGTAAGTTGTCTGTTTGTGCACACACACACACACACTATACACACACTATATATATATATATATATATATATATATATATATATATATATATATATATATATATATATATATATATATATATATATATATATATATATATATATATATATATAAGCTCTCATGCTTCACTGCAAAATCCAGGTGCACTTTGTTGTTCCAAAGTTTATTGCTTCACCTACAAGCTGTACAGACAATGGTTATGCAAGACACCATCTAGCCCACACATGTCCACACCAGTACTGAATGTACTTAGGAAACATGAAAAAGATCAGCCTTTCATGAATAGCTTTTGGACTAATGTTATACTTTGCTGTTTTGTCTTATCTCAGATAGCTGACATCGCTGGACTCCTTCCACTCCTGTGACGGACAACAACCGCAAGTTCTCTCCCCTAGGGTGAGTATTTGAACATGGTCCATTCATGTCCACCTGTCAAAGAATCCTTAACCTTGATAAAGATTAGAGTAGCATTAACAATGTATTTTCAAGGATTGGTGTTAAAATGAATGAACAGTAACCTGCAGTGTATTCTCAAGATCATTCTTCTTTCCGAATAAAACTCTTCTAAGGCATGTCCTTTTTTGTTTTAATAAAACTACACTATTTTTTTTTTTTTTTTTTGTATTAAGACCCAACTGTGTCTATTGGTGGTGTTACAGTATTGTTAGCCCTACTGTGTTTGGGTGATTGTAGTGGCTATTGGAGGTCAAGGGGGCCCCACCCCCTCCTCAAATGTAACAAATCTTCATCTTGTCCACCTTGATAGAATTCCCCCTCCACTGGGCAACCTTTCAGTTGTGCCTGTTTGGTTTTCACACCCCAAGGATTTTCAATCTACTCTAGCTTAGAAGTTATGATATGCATTATGGCCGACAAATGTGGGCAAGCTTGGATATCAGTTTAAAAAAAAATAAAAAATATTTACTTTGTTGGTTGAGATTTGTAGCCGAGCAGAACCGAATTATCTGAACAGGGTTATATTAGCTCTAACCTGATGTTAGTGTACCTGGTATGTACTCTATACTGGCTATACAGAAACTAGAAGGCAGAGATACAACTTTGTTCAATGTACTGCTCATATTTGTTAGTCCGAACATCTATTTTCCCCTCTTTTCTTTTTAGGATGAAATATGCACACTCTGCGCCCGTAGAAAAAAGCAGACGATACACACTGTAAAGTCCAAAGTGGTAAGTGATAGCAGTTTTTACTGTCCTTGCATGCCTGGTATTGTGTTTTTCCCCAGATAGATGTGTCCACTGTAATGAGCCACATCAGTCATACCTGTTAGTGAGGTTTGGCTTCAGAGTAACACAATCCTGGGTGCTGAAATGACAAAATAGCACAGCCAGGTATGAGAAAAGTGTACCTGTTAGTACATGGACCCAACTTCATTGAGAACCGATCATCATTTAAAATGTTGTTGGGATGTGGGTGATTTGCGTACATTTCCCGTAGTAACTTATTTCAAATGCCAAGACAGATATTTGTATGCATTTCTCAAGCACAGTGTTGTTTTAGCTGAGCATTAAATAATACACGAGTGAAATGAGTGAAATATATGGGTGATATCAAATATTATCTGTTAATCAGCTAATATTAAAAACTCTTTGATTGATCCTGCATTATTGTAGTTCTGCAAAACTTGTTCATGGTCAACGATAGCTCCATTCTCCAAGCTAATGATACAAGATGGTGTATGTCACCAGTTCAGTCCACAAATGAGTGTGAGGAATCTCAGGTCACGTAATGGGAATCACCAATTATATTGCCATCATGACTAATGTGGCCATTCTATTGATTAGATCGCTCGTATATACTCATGCATCCATGCCGCACAAGTACGCACACGCGCACACACACACACACACACACACACACACACACACACACACACACACACACACACACACACACATTTCCAAACACTTTCATGGTGAGAAGAAACACAATACAACTTTTAAATTTTGTTGGTTTGAAAGTATGTCTGTGTGTGTGCGTGCGTGCGTGCATGCTTGTCAATGTTTGAATGGAATAATTTGCTACAGGTATGTTCCATGTGCTGTCACTCAACAATCAATGTTTAAATATACAAAATCAAAGTGAAATGTACTTTTTGGTTTAAAGCTGGAAATTGCTGTCCATTTGCTTTGAATCAGGCCATTGGTTTATTTACATATTCTACCCCAACCTAAGGTGTGAAATCTATTTATCAAAGTGCACTTCTCGTGAAGAAGCACCTTTGAGACACAGATTTGATTAAAGCGTACTGGCAGGAGTGAAGATGCTGGGTGGCTTGGCTGCAGAACCAAGTCCACCTCCCCAAGAGTCCTATCTTTTCAGAGTAAAGCAGAGTCTAGATTTCCTTTTCAGCCTAAAAGAGATTTAAATATTAGTTCTTAATTTGTGTAGTATTCAGTTAAATCTTCAAAGATGAACTCTTACTGCATATCTGCTGGCCTAAAAAAGTCCTTCTAATCATTGCAAAAAAGTGTAATTGCCCCAACACTGCAAGCCGTACTTCCAGTGTAGACATATATAAAAATCTACAGCAATTAAATATATCTTTGGCTGCTTTAAAGAAGCCACAGTTCGGACTGAATAGCCCTCTGCTCACATTTCCAGTTTGAAATTGATTTCTTGTCATAGATCAGAGACCTCTTGTCATTCCACTTCCAATCCTCAAATGGTTTCTCTGAGCCTGCTAACTGTCGTCCCTGTGAGTGGGCAAACAGGGGGAACCTCCACGGATCTTTACCCTGGGCACTCAGAGCAGTCGAGGGGGTAGAGGCAGAAATCAAAGGGACTTGGATCATTCCCCATTGCCAGCCTCCATTGTCTAGCTGATTTGGGATTGCTGGAGAAGGTGAAAACTGCGGGGTGGAGTGTGGGGGTGGATGGAGATCAGGCAAAGCAACCCCCTTTTTTTCTAATCTTTATCCACCATTAACCCCAGTGCCCCAGTGTGTGGCTGAGATCAGGGCCATTGGTCAATCCCCCATTCACTGCCACCCAGAATATTTTAAAGTTAAGCCCCCTCGCTTAACAAAAAAAGTCTTACTCATCAAAGGTTTACTCTCCCTTCTTTTGCTCACATTCCCAAGGATCTGCTGCCGTTCTTCATGCACCCTTCTCTCTATGGTCCACTGTTTTGTCTTCACACTTAGGCAAGGGGGAGGGAGAGAAGTTGGAAGTTTTGGAAGTTCCCCAAGTTTCCATATTTCGATTTAATAAGGTTTGGTTTGGGGTCTGATAGTGCCACGCTGTGAGAAAATTGGAGCAAAAATGGATTGACCAATGATGTCCTGCCCTTTGCTGATCTCTGGGATTAAGAGCTGTCCTGTTTTTAAATAGACTCCGCAATTGTACTTACATTATTTCTGCAGAGGAAATATTTTTCCCACCTGGAATGTATATTCCCAGCTTTTTTCTCCGGTTCTTTGCTGGTGAGAAGAACGCCTCATATGAAACCCATCACACATTGGAAAATATAACCATAACGAGGCTGAATTCAGTCCAGATCTCCTTCTCCTATATGAACATTTCAGATTCCTTCTCTATACTATATCTTTTCTTGGCAGGTGTCAGGTATTTATCTTTCACAGGTCTGATGTTAAAGAGAAATGACTGAGGGACAGAATAGAAAAACAATAGTGGATGTGGTGATGCAGGGCAGACGGTGAGGAGTGAAGAAAAGAGATTGCATGTAGAGTGTTTGTCCAGGGTGCACAGTTGCCATGAGAATGGAGGGATGGAGGGGAGGTGAGGAGGCTCAGAATAAGTATTGCTGTCATTTCTTGAGGAGAAAATAAAGAGGCTCAATGAGTCTATTGATCCTCATGGCTGCCTATGCTGTTCTCTCTTTATTTCACTTTCCCTCTTTTATCCAGTTGTTTTTGAAATGCCAAATCGTCATGCTATTTTGCAGAAGAATGTGATTTGGGAAATTATAATAGTAGGGGTGTGCAAAAAAATCGATTCATATTCGAATCGCAATTCAAGTTCTACCGATTTCAAAATCGATTCATAGAATTCCAAAAATCGATTCATATATTCATTTTTTTTTTTTTTAAATTGTATGTCTACTGCAATCACATGGGAAAAGTAACTACATTTACATACTGTGAATCGTTTTTTGAATCGAGAATCGTTTTTGAATCGATAAATCGATTTTGAATCGAATCGTGAGCCTAAAAATCGATATTGAATCGAATCGTGACATTTTCTGAATCGTGCACCACTATATAATAGGAAAAAAAGATACTTTTCCCCTCAGCAAACTTGGCCTTGGCATACTCTGAGGCCCCAGTAGTGTTGTAAATGTACACCTCATATTAGAGATGACTGATACTTTAGAAATGACTGATTGCAAATACTGCATGCACCAACTTCATGTCTATAAACGAGCAGGGATCGAGTGTTTCACATGTTATTCTTTCCCTGCAATTTAATTGGAGAAAGCTTGGGTGCGGAAGCTGGACTCGATGGCATCTCTCCAAGAGCCCGAGATTATTGTGAAACCCAACCCGAGGCAGGCATGACATCAGAGCAGCCTGACATTAGTTTGAACTCCTTATTTCAGGTGGGAAGAATTATGAGTGGCTTCACTCGCAGGTGATCGTGTCCAATGAATCGGTCGCACACAGTCGCACATTCTTCTCCCAAGGTCTACATGCTGATTGTCTTGACAGATTGAACTTGTGTGTTATCACCAGACTGTCACGCAGCCTCATTTTTCAGCCTGCACACATAGCCTTCAGTTTATGTTAGCCCTTCACAGTCCAGTGTTTTATAGGGATATTGTCATTATGACATAAACTAAATCTACACTATTTTAACCCTACAGGGACTGCATACTATGTTTCAGTGTATAGAACTATCTTGAGACAAATCAATGCTGAATTCTTAGTATTTGAGTATTTGATTTCCAAAACGTGACATGACAAACATTAGGTGAATACCGTCATATACTGTACGTTATCCACAGAAATTGGCTTCTAGGAAACACATCTGTGTTTTTGTTCTAAATCAACCTCAGAAGAAATTGTGGCAATGCGATTTTGGCTTCCTGTGGTGAAATAAGACTTGCATTCTTTAAGTAATCAGATACAAAGAAGGTTTGTATAAATGTAAATGCGATTGTTTGTTCTGTTCTGTTATGTATGGTATGAGATTTTGTGTCATGCATATTTAAATAGAATGACAACAGCATTCAAATTGTTTCACTCTTACATATAGTTCTTTGCATATTGTTTTAATTACATAGTGTCTAGGTGTGTCTAAACTACACTTTTATTATTATGAAAATAACACTTTTATTGTCTTTGACAATTAACATTCTTAAAGATTCCCTCCGCTCAAAAATGTTTTTCTTATGTTTATGTACCCTAAAATGCCTGACCTTGAATATACTGACTTGTATCTGTGCAAAGTCTGTCACAAGAGAGGTGTTTTGACATTCCTCTCCTGAGGGGGAGATCTCTGTGCACTTCCCTTAAATCTGAGATTTAAACGCAAGCTAGATTTCCTACGACACAGATTCAAAAGCCAAACAGTCTCTAATGTGCAAATGCCGGAAAAGAAACGCAGAGTGATCGGTACAGTACAGTACAGAGAGTGAAAACACACTGTCATTGTAGCTGTGTCAGCCACTGCAAGCTAACAAGCTAACAAACAACTAGGGCTGTGCTCGATTAAAGAAATTCTTAGTCGACTAACACTCATTCAATGGTATCGACTAATCGATTAGTTGATTTAATCGACAGATCTGTAAATCTGAGGTTCTCTGCAAAGAGTCATGCAAAAGCACCACTTTAATTCTTGTGTTTACCAGAGATGTGCTCGTACGTTTCTTGGAAATAAGTCATTCAGCATGAAAAAAGCATACAACATGACTAATCGACTAAAGAAATCTAAGTTTACTAAGACCAAAACGACCGATTAGTCGACTAATCGACTAAGAGGGAGCAGCCCTACAAACAACCAATAACAGATGCTAACTACACTTACTATTCTGATACATCTGTTAGTCGCCAATTTTGGTGCGCAACAGAGTCCTAATCTAAGTCTGGGTCTGACTGACGCCGGGTTCAGGCAGGACGCCAAAACTACCACTGCAGATTGGTTAACATGGGCACCAAAAGGAAACGGGCAGCGAGGATTCTCGCCACTCCCCCTCCTGTCTGAAACCTGTATTAGGCTTAAACAAATGGCTGAATCTCTCCCATTTTTCGAGCCATCTTGATGCACACTGCATTTCACCAGTCAACCTAGCGCAGGCAGCGTTGGTGGGAGGGGCCCCAGGCCAGATCCAGAATTTGTTAATGAGTGAGAGTTTTTTCCAGAATTCTTTTTTTACTTTTTATGTGGGAAAACCGTGTTAAACAAAATATTAATCATACCAGAGTATTTTTACATACTTTAAAACATGTCTGGAGTGGGACGTTAAAATTCCTTCAGATAATGCTATCCTCCACTGTAGCGCGCTCTCTCTCTCTCTCTCTCTCTCTCTCTCTCTCTCTCTCTCTCTCTCTCTCTCTCTCTCTCTCTCTCTCTCTCTCTCTCTCTCTCTCTCTCTTTCTCTTTTAAAGAAAATGTTTCAAATCAAACCACACGGTCACAGCTACTGAAAAAGCTTTTACTCCAGAGGCAACAAGCCAAGTCCTTTGTTCATAATGATCACTTGATCGCGGGCTGAAAAGGGATACAGGCGGCAGTGAAATCCTACAAGAGCTTGGAATCTGGCTTCCTCACCGCAAACCACAAGCCCAGACAGTGCAACTGTTACTACCTGGTTGGAGACGAAATGGGCAGAAAGCATCCCTGTATGTGTGTGGTGTGGAAAGCACACACACACACACACACACACACACACACACACACACACACACACACACACACACACACACACACACACACAGCATGCTCGATTTGGGTCATAGAGCTGACAGACAGTGGAATGTGAATGTGTGTATGTTGACAAACTCCACTGCACTCTGAATGGGGTTTGTGATTACACCTCATCATGCGTGCTGCATCGGTCCTGTCCCTGGCCCCCGATCCTTCTCCCTCTCTCTCTTCCCTTTCACTCCCTCTCTCTGCCCATTTCTTCCTCTCTCACCACACTGCCTCATGGGCAATCATGTGGTCACACTACCTGACTCCTTGCTGCTCAAGAGTGCAGTTGACAAAAACAGCCCGAGGCCCGTCATGTGGAAAAGATTCAGTTGGCACACAGCATACATTCTACCCCCCACCCTACAACTCCTCACTGTCTCCCACTAAGTAACTAAAGCACAAGGGTGTTTCCTTCCTCTGCTCACCTGTGAAGGGAAATAGCATGTCTTTCCTCCTGTCTGAGTGTGTGGGAGAGTGGGTATTTTTGTGGCCATGGCGCGTGGATGCCGCTTTAAACAGCCATGTGTGCACAAGTCCATAAGGGTATATGTGTGGGCTTTCGCCAAGCCGTCTCCCTCCCACACTCTGAGAGGTGCAGGCAGTTTCTCTTTGTCAGTTGAGTTGCACTCCTCATGTCATGTAACATAAAGCTGGCGGTCAGTGAGTGCTCTCAGCTGTCAGTCAGCTTGGTGGTCCTGGTCTGTCGAGCTGCTCACCTGTGTTTATTGGACAAGACCTGCTACTACCCAGGGAGAGCACCTTGTCTCCCTTTCGTTATTTTTCTTTCTCTCTCCCATGCTTTCACTTTGTTTTTGTCTATTTCCATCATTCTCTTTGTCCTTCTTCCTCACTCTTTCTCCCTGTCTCTCACCACAATATAGCTTTTTATTTAGCTTCTCTCTTTTTTCTTTTTTAAAATCCCCCGCTACCTTTCCTCCCAGTTCTTCTCCCCGCTGTCCTATGCAGTTTATTTTTGCTGGCTTTCTTCCCTGCTTCTCTATTTCTGCTATCCCTGCTGTCCGTTTTTTATTTTGTATTATTGTGGGACCTCTTTGTCAGTCCTTCGGTTTAAAGGCGTTCATCTCTGTTCATCTCTTCTCTGCACCTGGCTGAGCACACGCACGAGCATGCACACGCCGCCGCTAGACGACTGATTGAAACTTGTGTCTCAAAGTTGCTAATGTTCACTGAAGCATTATATTGTAGATAAAGTAAATAAACTAGGTTACCATGGGAGACATTTCTGGAATAGACTGCAGTGATCGGGCAGATGAGACACACACACACACACACACACACACACACACACACACGTAGCCTTGCGAGGCTTTCTCTCTTTCACATACACCCACATAAACAGGCACACATCAAGTAAATGGCTGAAAAGGAGTCAGTGGTGTTGAGGTATGAGCGGAGCATAGGGTGGGGAGATATTTTCTATGGCTCAGGAATTTCACAAGTTTAATGTTTTTTGAGGAGCTCTCTAGAAAAGTTGGATTCAAGGGCCTGCAGTCAAGGGTCGCTTATATTGTCAGTCCATAGCATACAGTCAGTATATAGTAACTTTATAATGCAAAGGTCATTTATTTTTTGCTATGTTAATTTCCCTGTGGCCATACTTAACCTGACCGCTTTAACAGATGTTGAAAGGTCTTTTAGGAAACGTTATTAACTTACCCACAGCCAAAGGTAGTCTCGATCATTTCAACTTCTTCCATTCACGTTCTCTTTACTCTGAACTTTGTAATATTACTTTTCTTTTTAGAAGTTCTTTCAAACCGTTGTCAGTCAGTTCAATTCAAATGGGTTTTGTTGGAAAGACTCATTAGCTAGGCTAGTTAGCATATTGCTTAAATGCAAGGGCTGACTCTTTGTGGCTACAGGGTTTTAAAGCGGCGTTCACTGAATGATCCCTCAGGTTAGAGTGCTCGCGAGGCAGTAAAGCCACACATCGAAAGGACACTGCATTCATATTTCCGCCTGGTATTATATAAAACTCCCTTGTATTCACCATGGTTCCATTCTGTGCAGTAAAGTGGTATAGGTGACATGGTAATACATTTGCATTGTGCTTGGTGATAAATACTCTACCAGGTCTTACTCACTCCGCTGCTTCCGAATGTGTCCGGACAGCGCCTGTATTGTCAAAGGCACTGGGGTCATTCAAAACTCAGTCTCCCTCCCTTCTGCCTTTTGTCAAATATTTCGGCGCGAGTGATAGTTTTCTCATTTATTTAGTGAATAGTTGGCGGGTGAAGAAGAAAGAGAGTTTTACATTATGGAAATGATGGAATGGGTTATAATCTCCCACATATTCATCACGGCAGACATTGGACCCTTGTGATACCGTCCTCCATTTGGCTATTGTTCCGGTTCTCTTTCCGCGTACTGTTCCCCTCAACGGGCAAAGCAGGCTTTAATCCTGTCGCTCTTTGGAATGACAATGTTTACTAGCTATCATTCAATAAGGAGCCAGGAGCATGACACACATCCCTCTGTCAGTAAATGCTGTGTGAATGTGCTCGAACCAGATACAAAAGAAAGGTATTGTTAGCCCTCTGAGGATAGGATGGAAGCATTAGGCTAGTTCGACAAAGTGATCTGGGTGCATGTTTTGTAACCTCCAAGACCTTTCGATCGTTATCGTTTTCGCCTGACTTCCCTGTCTCGCCCATACTTACTGTATACATTACATTAAAGTTATAAAAAAATAAGCCCTGAACAGGCCTTTGGATTTTGCCTGTCCATACAACAACACATTAACATGGCAATGTTGAGTAATTATTGCCTGTAAGTAGGGATTAGGGTTGTGGATGTTGACAGTAAATTGGCTTTCAAAGCGTGTGGATCAGACACATTCTTGCAAAGAGTGAAGGTGTCTGTATGTAACCTTCTTTCACATAACTCTTGTCATGTATTTACTGTTCACCAATAAATATGATCTTATTTTTTTCACTCACTTATCTCTTATTGTAAAGGACGCACAAGCGAGCTAATGAGATTTCTAAATATAAAAAAGAAGGAAAAAAAATCCAGGGAAGCTAAGATCTTTGTCTGGCTTTATTTTTCTCCGTTTTCTTTGCTCCCTCCAAATTGTTTTCCCTTCAAAGTCTTGACAGCATTTGGGATTAGTGCCATAGCTGCTAACAATCATTAGTGTGTTTTCACCATTGTGTCATGCACTGTTTTCTACCGTCACCACCTCCTGCATGTGTCTCCTCGCTTTCGTGCCGCGCAAGAAATGAAAAACAATCATCGCGACCTCCAGCGACCCCTCCTGACGCACAGACAGTTAAATGGTTTGTAAGACGTTTAATTACCAAATGGTATAATCGTTATTCATCTCATCATTAGATGTATGATATTAAGTGAATTGCCTCCCTTGGGTCCCTGTGTTTCACAGATCAATAGATTTAGATGGAGCTTGAAGGGGGTGGGGGAATGGGTGGGCAGTTAAAACACTTCTGAAGCCCCTGAAAAGAACACATGCATTGTTTGTGTGATGCACTGTGGTGACATTCCCTCATTTATTTATGAAATTAGCTTTTATATAGGTTTAATTATGCTAATGTCTATGTCTGCACCCAGGAATGGCAGTATGTCACTTTTTGTAATGGATTTACAGCTCCTGGGTTTATTTTGATGGTGGAAGGACATGAAACAATGGGCAAGGTTATGGCACCACAGACTTCCCATTGGCATAGTGCTTGCGTTTGCACTTTGGGACACTTTGTTGGTATCAAGCATTGTTTAAAGGCATTGTGAAGATTGCTAATGCAGCGTGTACACCTCTGAGGCCCGGTAGCCTGCAGCTTGATATCGCCTGTATTCCCAATGTGAATATGGCTGAGTGGTGATCGGGGACTTGCTGCACCACAAGCTGCTATTCACTGCAGCCGGCACTACTAGCCTGAGTTAATTGTCCATTATCTGCTATTATCTAAGCTCTACCCCTCTCTGTCTCTGTTATTCACTCTCACTCATGATTCTAGCCGCCACCACCAGTTTCACTCCCTCAATTTGCTGTATCTACTGCCTTTTCTCTCTCTCTACCTACTCTAGCAACCTTATACCAGTGTTGTAGCCAAGTCCTGGCAACTGAGTTCAAATAGTAATAATGATTCCCTTTGTTCCTGAGGTACCTTAAACAGGATTCTGAACATGAAGTCAGCAAAGCATCATGTTCATTTCTTGTCTTATCATCTCCCTACTTGATTGGGAGGTGCTTCTGTGTCTGATATTCCCATCCAGAGTAAAAGGTTTGAAGAATATCTTCTTGAAAAAATGTACAGAATGCATTTGAATTACAATTTTTAAAACGGTATGTTTAATAAGTATTGGATATCAGTGATCAAGACAAAGTCTCTTGTTTTGGATGAATAAATACTGTTAATTGACGTTTACAGAAGAAGAATCTTCTTCTCCTGCCTTTAGTTTGATAAGGTCGTAGATCAATCTGCTAAAGTGTTTGAGGAATCCTCAGAAATTTCACTTGATGGCACTGTTTTCCTTTTTGCTCCAGCTGAAGCAACAGGGCATGTTTTATGTATGCTGGGCACAATGTGAAAAGCCTGGCTGTGCCACAGATATGCATGTCTTTTCTTTCGCTTCCTGTCCCTGGGCACTGAAAAACATGTGGGAACACTGACAAACAATATGATCATGCATTATACAATTTTACAAATCATTACACTTTATATACCATGGTTAAAAAGATAGTACACATTGGCACAGTTACTGCACAGTAGTTCATACATTTTTTGTGTGTTTTGGAATATTTTCATTCTTTTTGCCTGATGCTTATTTTCCTTAAAATAAAAGTTGGAGGGTTTTTATTCTGAATCTTGAATCGTGCCTCCTTAAAACATGCAAAGTATATTTTATTGTAATTCTTTTAGAAAACTGTCACTATTCAGCAGTTTAAATTAATTAAATAGCATTCCTCCTGTGCTGCCAGGCGTTGCTTTAATAACTACATCAACATGATAAAAACTATAAGGCCTGGAGTGTTCCTGCAGTTCATTTCAGTCTCACACCTTCCTCTCAATAGACATGGGCCGGTTACCGGTTTCAAGGTATACCGAGGTTTGAAAAAGTCACGATTTCAAAACCACTAAAATTCATCTTAAGGTATGAGCTGTTTTTTATGAGTCTTTAAGGACAGAAAGTGCAGTTTAGAAATCCCTCTCCCTGCCAGTGTGCAGTGTGTTTCAAAATAAAATACATTGTGTTCAATGGAACCCAGACATTTAAAAAATAATACATTTATAGCTGTCACTGCAATACCGTGAAACCGTGATATTTTTGCTGAAGGTTATCATACTGTCAGAATCTCATACTGGCCCATGCCTACCTCTCATTTTAAAGGGCTTTATTGTTTGTTATAGTTTGGAGTTTAGAAATACAAATTACTAAAGCATTAAATTCATTTGAAAGGGAAAAATGGTTGCCCTTTGTCCATTACTCTCCCCGCTGTCTAACAGGGAGGGGGATTAAACTGAGTTTAAATAGAGGTTGGATGGATGGATTGGGGTGTGTAGGGTGGTGGGGGTCAAGATCATATTAAGTGCTCACAAAGCAAATGGCTCAGCATTAGGAAGTGTTGGTCTGGTGGCTCTGCCTCATGAGCAGCCTTTAAAGACGCAATATATCACAGTGGAAAAAAAACTAGAGCTTGTATTTCAGCATCGTGCGCATCATAAATAAAGGTGTGCCATGTATAATTGAGACTCGTGCATGGGGAACTCGGCTGGAGATGAGAAATGGAAATCTGTGTACTGGTAAATAGATAATCACACAAAAGTAATTGAGGTTTTCAAACCCCAATCTAGTCTGCCAGCAGGAGCTCGTTTGCATGTTAATCACGCCAGTGATTTCCCTTCATCACAGGGAAGTCCGTGCACACTTCCATAACCAGCTTTTAATTGCATTTAAAATGTCACAGAGGTGGAACACATGTAATTTAGCCAGAACTGTGTCCAAATTAATGGCTACTACTGAGACGCTCCATTGGACAGGGTTGGAAATGAGAGGCTGTCCATTGTTTGGGTCTTTATTAGAGATGCCTCCGTCTTCCAGTCTCTCCATGATAACATCTCTATAGCACCTTTTGAAGTGTATATCAAGACTTTAAAATGAAATCTGACAAGCATTTTGTGAACGACTTAACACTACAATAGATGCCAACTTCTTGCAAAATAAGCCAAATGGATGGACATTAAAAAAGGTGGAAAAAGAAACTTCAAAGGGAGAGACCACAAAGCCAAAGTGCTTGGTTTTAAATGGAGAAAGAAAGGGAGGAATAGTTAATTTCCTTTCATCACCAGGTGTTCTTTGGCGTATAAATTACCAAGATGATGTTTCCATAACACAGCTTAGGGCACTCCAGAGAGGGGAAACCTGCAAAACAGACCTATTTAATTTTTCATTGAGGTGGACCATCAGGAGCGATACGCCAATATTCCTCTTCCCCTTTTCCAGATGCCTTCTACACCACTGTATCTTACCAAAACCCAAGCCCCTCTTACTTGTATTTTTTTTTTAAATAGAAAAGATTCTGCCGAGACCTACATGAAAGGAAGGAACTGTTGAAATGTTAATTTTACCATCTGCTGTCGAGGCCTGCTACCTTTTTTTTTTTTGTGTGTGTGTGCATTTTCTTTTTTCCCCTTGCCTTCTTTAATTCCCAGTAGTTCTGTTCTGTTTCATGAATGTGCTGCTATTTTGGCTGTTTGAAGTCATGGGGTCTCTGCGAGCATGGCTTTGACTGGCTGGAAAATACAATGCCACATGGTGGCTGGTGGAGACTGTCCATTACTTTCCTGTTTTAAGCCCGGTCCCTCTCCTGGTAACCCTGTTTCTTATACCAGTCCCAAGGCTCCAGTTACGCTCCCATGCCCACCTCTAGTACAGTCTGTCAGTCTCTCTCGCTCGCTGACTTGGGCTTGCCCTTGCTCTCCCTCCTTCCTGAGTGTGCACGTCTTAAGGGACCTATTTAGTCTGTTTATCTTAATGCTGAGGATTTTAATCACTCGGTTACAAGACCCCTAGCACCTTTAGCTAATCAAAGTTTTTTCCCCCTCTCAGCACACATTATTGCTAGTTTTCCTGTAAGCTCAATAAACCCCAGCAAATCCAAGATAGAAATGCAATACTCAACAACTGTGTTTCTCCATCTCTGTTTCGTCCTGTCTACTCATCACAAAAGTTGACACTTTTAAAAGCAAAAGTATATTGCCAAGTTTGCTGTGAAGATTTTGCCAAATGGATAGATTCCATTGTGAGATTTGATAGTTGGCAATTAGGGTGAGACATCCTGTGTGCAGAGTTGCTTAGCATTTTCCTTGGCCGGGACCAGATTGTTTAGTCTGCTCTCATTGTGAGCTGTTTCTGAGCTGCAGTTGACGGTTGTTTGCAGAGCGCTGGGGGAAAATGTGAGAGGGGCCAGTGCCTTTCTCTATTTATTTATTTTCCCCGTCCTTGGAGCTGGAATCTGATTTGTGTTCATGTTTCTCTATTCTCTCTGAGCGGTTTTTAAGTGTGGCTGCTGAAATCTAGACTCTGTATGACCTCACTGCACGGCCTGTGTTTCATTAATGACCAGCCCTGTGGTTTGGGGAGAGGAATATTTTTCATATGACACCGCTTTGCATTAGCGTGGAGCGGCAGCTGCACAACCACAAAACCATCCAATTTTGTGGCTTTGAAAGGTGTGAAAAGTTCAGCTCCCTATAGCAAGCATTGCATTTATAATTATAGTCAGTGTATGCAAAAGTGCACGTATATGTGTCAAGGAGCGGAACTACTGAAGACTTGTAAAAAAAGAAGAAAAAAAAGTCACCTGCTAATGAAACATTTGTCTTTCATTCTCCTTGGCAACTCGTGAAGTAAATAGTGGAGATATGTTTAAGAGTGAGACGTTTACACACATGACATGCTACGTGCCTAAGAGAAGCCACCTAAAATAACAAGCAGAAATTCAAAGTGGAGTAAGTAGCATTTTGACAGCTTGATTCATTTGTAATAAATATTTAATTTCAACATGGTTTTATACTGTTCGGACCCTAAGAGTCCCTAATAGAAGCAAGTCTTTTAAGTCTTTTTTTTTCAAGTGCCACATCTGGCATAAGAGGTATTTTTTCGCAGATTGATTGATTTCCCAGCCTTTGGTGGAAGCGACTCACGCAAGCCACACAGCAATTGACTAAGAAGCATGCAACAATTCACAGACACAAGTAGCAAGCTGCTGCACCCCTCCCCTCCAAAAAAAAAAAAAAAAAAAAAACCAGACACTAGACTACTGTAACTCTGTTTTGTACCTTGCAGGATATTGAATATCCAAAAGGAAACCTCGGATTTGTCCCGTCCCAAAACAAAGAGCCCTTGTGCTGCCGCCCTCCTCTTTTCTTTCCTTCTCACTTTAAAACCAAACTGGTACTATCAAGATCATAATCACAACAAACACAACTTCTTTGAATACACAAGAAAGCATGTGTACATTTCCAGACAATTCTAGCCATTCGTCATGGTGCAATCCCATAGACCTGGCAGCATTAAGTGTTGTGTTGTCAGCTTGAAGGCAGGAGGGGCAATAGGGAGAGATTGAGGTTAGTCACCAAGGCTCAGGGAGAGTTTACAAAAGAAAAGATTACCTAATAGTCTTGCTATGCATTTGAAGTAGAGCCTGCTGTTTGTTTGGGGAGGTTCGGGGCTGGATGTGCAGGGAGTTGGTGATGGGTACTTTTAAGCTGTCAGAAACATCCCCTTTGCCATTCGTCTTCCGAAATAGACGGCAACTGGCTTCGACGGGGGCAAAAGGCAATACAGAGAGAAAGTTAATGATGTTTCGCAAAGTGGTGAAAATGTTGCCTCCAAGTATAATTGGGTGCCTTTGTGTAAATTAAAAGTCAGCCATGATGATAGCTTGACAAGTGTTTTAAGCCACTGATGCACGCTCCACACACTATTTTTGGGGCCTCGTATTGTGACATCTCTAATGAGTCTGCTTTCCACTTATATGTGTTTGTAAACAACAGTCTTGCAGGTTGTCACTGAGAATAAAGTTCTATATTTTGCTCTTGGCAGAAATGTATTCATATTCACAGCACAAACATCATCAACCAGCTGTAAACTACTTAATTACATGCCAAGACTGCATTAAACATATTGAAACATGGATACTTGTGTGCATCTGCAAGTAATTTATTTGATTTGCTATATAATTTTTCTTAGATTAAGCTCATTAAGAGAACACATTCAACCATAGTGTTGGAAAGGTACACCAATTTCTTGATAAAAGGTTGTGATCCATGCAGCATACTGTGAATATTTCACTAGATTAATCAATTTTGTGAACAATACACTTTTTCTTATTTCAATTTCCTGAAGCAATTTGTGGACAGTATAAGCCAAGCCACTCTGTTGATAACTTTTAAAAATGGCGTCGGCTGAATTTTCTTTTTTTTTAATTCCATAAATTGCAGTCTTTCCTGTGATTTTGAACAAACAGTTACAACTCTTGATTCTCTGAAATCCTTGCCAGCCTTTTTCTGTTTTGATAAATTGTACTTCTAGGCCTATTTTCAAAGGCATGAGCGATTGCTTTTTTGCCACTCAGAGCACTGAACCTGGACAGCTTTTAAAGGTAGTGAGTAGGTATGATAAGTGGCTCAATCCTTGTACTAAAGCATTTTTACTGAAGGTTTAATAGCTACTGTATAATGAATTATAATGTATTCTCTCCAATTGCAAATTTCCTTTAATATAGCTCTTCTGCTGTAGCAAAAAAGCCCATCAGAATATTATTGTGACCAGCTTTTTAAGAATACAAATCAATTGCATGATTTTAAGTAGTTAGATTCATACTTTTGAGGCAAATTTCCCCCAATGCCAAATGGAATGGTGCTTGTATAACCGGAATAGCTAACCAATTCAAGTAGTGACATCATGGTCAGCTCCAAGTCAACTGTATGTTTTAGTATAAAATACAATCGTTCATCCGAACATTTCAGCCTAGTTTAAACTCATTGAAAAGCAGTAGGCTTATGAATCATCTTGCTGTTCCAATTTAATGGAACCTTTCAATGACAGCATGTACCAGCACATCATCAAAGTGAAACTTCTAAAGTTCCGCTTAACTTGTTGCTGAAATAGTTTCTCGTTTTCAAGAAAATTGCAGCGCGCCAAGACCCAAGAAGTGTATCAGGGAATCTTCCCTGACGGAAAAATTGCCACTTGCATACTTGTCTTTGACCAAAGAGAAGCCCTCACCTACTCCAGGGGAACATGTGCTGTTTAGGAAGATATAAAGGAGTAATTTTATTACTCGGTACATCTCCCCTCAGAAGCCATTTCATTTCTCCTTTCAGCCTCCACAGAAGCCTTTATTTGATCTCATATTCCAGAGTATGACTGCCTCAAACCAGTCGGACTCCATTTATTTTCATTTGGAAAACACATTTAGTGTTGGAGGGGTGGCAGTGGATGGAAGTAGAGAGCAGGGTGTTCGGATGTGGAAGGGACTGAGGGAAGTTACTCTATCACATGCTAATGTCCTCCTGCAGGGATTTTTTCCGCTGTGCCTGATTGTTGGGAGCCAAACCTTATATTTCATTCTCCCAATTTGATCAGTGTGACTTTCTTTGGTGTAATCAAGAAAAATCTTTCAAATACATTCACTTCAAGTTTTCTCCTTCTCACAAAAACTTCCTTGCAAATAACTCTTAACTTTGCATCCATACAGTGAAATTGATACAGCTGGATACCCTTTACTCAGTGCTTTGAAACTGCAGATCATTGGAAAAGTGTGCCATTTATTAGACACCCCACTTAGGCAGCCCAGATGTAGCTGGTCACTTGAGAGGGAGACGTCCTCATAAACTCTGAGACTTTAGAGTGGGCACAACACCCAACTGTAGAGTCCAAATTAACGCCCCCACACACACCCTTCCTTAGACTCCACATCTTTGGCTATTTAACAAATCCTGTAACAGTGCAGCTGTCTGGAGGAGCCAAAACTGTATAATAAGTTTCCTAAAGATCTTTCTCCCTCTCTCTCCTATTTATCAGTGTCTTTGTCGGTCTCTCTGTCTGTGCCTGCAGCACCTATATCCTCTGCAGCCCGTGTCTGGTGACAGCGCAATGAAAACATTTTTGTGAAAGTGTCGTTTCAGTGCTCCGGAAGTCGCACTCAGCTAAATAGTTCCTTCTTTATGTCTTGTCTGTCTCTCTGTTTTTCTTCTTCTTTTTTTTTTTTGGTGGAGGCGGGATGGGGTGGGGGGTGGGGGGGTGATATTGTAGCCTCCACTGGGCTCAGTTCCACACAATGAATTACCTCCAGATGTAATTCCTATCCCCCGCCTTATGCCCTCAAATTAGTGGCTAGTAAAAATTAGGTTTGAATTAGCCGCAGTGTGGAGAATAGAAGAGTTTGAAATTTCCATATAATCAGTTTATTATTCTTTGCTGGAATGCCGTTTTCCTGAATTAATTTGATCAGGTTTTTTTTTTTAGGTGTTATCGGTGTCGAGTTGAATGGTGTTTTAGTCATGAATGGATAGCCAATGTGTCACCAGTAAGTCAGAGGTAATCAGAGGACTCTGAAGTCCACTCTCCAGCAGAACGCTCCATGCATCAATAGCTTCTGGAGATCATTCCCAAACTTTTCTCCATTATCTAATTCACGGTCGGTGTTTCATTTTTCTGTCATCCCGCATGGAAGTATTTTTCATTGCTACTTGCAAACACATTGACAGGATTCCTTTGACCTGAGATCGCGGTTGTTGCATAGCATATACAGGTGTTGTGCTCTTTTGACTGCTAGTGGAGCTTGTCTTGCTGCCATTCAACTGTGTAGCCATGGTTCTGGGAAAGATAATGTCTTTGGCAGAGCTGAAGCTGTGGGATTCTCAGACACTACAGATCACTGTCATAACTGGGTTTCAGATGAATCGCTAACAGGAAATCTGAATGTGTGAAACAACAATTGTATCTCACTTTTTTTATCTGTTCCTTCATCTTGATGACATCAGTGGCCAGGAACATAACAAAAAAACTCAGTAGCATGTAGTTTTTCTGTGAGAAGGAATTAATTTGAACTGCAGCCACCTACTGCATGATATCTACTACTGTGAAAAAGGGGGAAGTTGCCATGCTCTGCTCTTTCATCTAATTCCAATCTGCTGTATAACAGGTAAACTGCTGTGAGCCGCACTTGCTTGTTTAAATTTACCCTGCTCAGCCGAGCCTTTGATTTCAGCAACTCGTTTAATTCAAATATGCTTTTGAAGAAAAGCTATTTTTTTTTTAGGAAGGGGGGAGTAGGGCATCGGAGGCAGCTGTGATGGTGGGAAAATAAGAGGAGGCGCAGGAGGGCCAATTTAACGTGGAGTGTCTGTCGCTAGTCTACCAGCTCCTTCGTTTCAAGAGGCCCGGTCAGCTTGAACTGTCTGACTTCTGTCATTTCGATCTCTTTTTATTTTTCTGCTGTAATGTATACTTTAATTCCCGCCCGCCTGCTGTCTGTGTGTAGCAGCGGCGTCTGCAGAAGCAGCTGGAGGGGAGGTGCAGGTATCATTAAGCCTTGGAGAGGCACCAGCGGAACGCTGCTGAGTGCTATACGTGGCTCCTTGCAGCGCATGTTGATATTTCTGGGCCCAGTGAATGTACAGCCTGGTTTATTTTCAATAGGAACCCGAGGCCGGGCTTGGCCAGAGCCCCGGCTGCTTACTCGGGCTGTTGATATTGAGTCAAGCAAACACTCTCTCAGGGATGTCCTGTTGGGCACTCAGCCAAAGTCGCAAATGGAAGTCACATGTGGAGACTCCCAAGGCAATGAGGCCTCAATTCACACCCATCGCCGCTACTTTTATTTTTCCTTATATAAGTTTTATTTGTATATGTATATTTTATACTTGTATATATAGTTATTTTGTAGACCAGATCACCAAGCCTTACATTTGTCTTATTCACTGCTTTAGAAATGGTATGTTTCTGAGAAGAACTGCAATTTTCAAACAACAAACAAAACAGAATCACCATATTTATTATTGTGATTGCAGTAATCAGGCCCCTCTTTATCTTTTTTTTTTTTATTATTCACTGCTCTCATTTTTTTTGCAGTGAAATACATATGCAAATATATTTGGACATTGTCATTATCAGCCACTTAATAGGCATTTCATTAGGGATTTTCTGAATGCACGGTGCAGGGCAAGTTGCCATGGATACCCTGGTGCTTAAGTACAGTATATTAAAATGGTGCTGCCTTTCAACCACTTATATAATCACCGGTCCGTAATGGTCTCTGCTCTCTGGCCATAAGCAACATATCATGTGATCAACATTGCCCAGGACTAAAAAGAGCCCTACCCCCTCATTATGCCTTATTTGGCTTTTTATTTATTTATCTGTAGGCAGGACTAAGTGGCTCATGAATTGTGCTTGTGGAACATTTGTGTGGCAACTAATGAATGGTGCTGATGTGTGTGCTCTATGCCATGTGTGTGGTGTTTTGCTCTTTGGATTCAGTGGTTATCACTGTGTGGGAGTTTTTAAGGGCAGTTGAGCATATTTTAACAGACAGTAAAATCACTTCATTTTGTCTGACTAGCTCTTAAATGTGAGAATGGACGAGGGAGGAGGAAAGTCAAATGGATAACCTTCCAATGCATCATTGATGCTCTTGGCACTTGGGCTTCAATAAAAACAACACTCAGTCAGAGAAAAGCCACAGTCTTTGTCTCCCTGCGCCATTCTCTTTGTCTTTTGTCCTCATTCCACTTGTGTATATTTAAAAGGTCATGCATGCTTTTAATTTAAACACGTACAAAGTGTATTTCTATTCTAAATTTCACTCATTTCTATCACTAGCGTGCACGTTTCCATCTAATAGTTGTTAAAGGCTTAATAAGGAGTGATTCACATGGCTGAAGGCTGGGCTGCTTCTGACTGACGAGCCTCATGGCTCTTCGTACCACTGAAGTGATGGTGGCAGAAGTGACGAGGGAAACCTGTTATGGGCGCTTGACTTTGTCAAATGCACCAGAGGCAATGCACTTAACGGTGGCTTTAATTGAAAATTAATAGTTAGTGGTAGTGTGTGTGTGTGTGTGTGTGTGTGTGTGTGTGTGTGTGTGTGTGTGTAAACTGTGAAAATGATAGCAGTGCCGGGAGAAGGGAAGCAACATCCGTCGCCATCGTTGTCGCTGCGTTGCACTGCATCACAGATCCACTGCTCCCCCACTGCTGCTGCTCCTGCCAGGGTTGGTAACCAGCTGCTGCCACCCTCACCCCTCCCCACTGTACCCATTACACACGTCTATCTGTCTTTCTCCTTTCCCTGTTCTGCTGCCACCACATCAGGACGCTGGTGGGCCTGTTTGTCTCCGTTGACCTTGGCAGCGGAAAGCACTGGAAGAAGAGACGTAGGGAATAAATACCTGAAGGGAGGAGGCGCACAATTGTCACAGATGTGTAGAAATAGGCATAGCACTCCCCCTAGTGAAGTGAATGTTTCTAAGGCCAGGGGCCTCTTGTTTGTCTTTTCCAGTGAGGCACTCTGAGTAGTTTATTAAAGGGGCTAAAGGAGCTTTCTATCCTGAAGCCCTTATCGCTGAAAGAGAAATGGGGAAATTACTGGCATAATGTGGATGCTTAGAGCAATTAACAGCAGTTGTTTTATGTTAGCCCCCTTTGCCTCTCTCTGTCACTGTTTTTTTTTCTCTCTTGCTTGCTTTTGCACTCTTGTCATCCCCTCTCTCTATTTCTCTCACTTGCTTCAACTCCCGCTGTCTCTCTCACTCTGCCATGATTGTTTAGTGTTTACCCTCCCTGCCTCAGAGCTCAGGGAGTTGACACTAATGAAAATGCTACATCTTTTGGTCTGTGTTGGTCTCTAAATAATGATATCATACGGCTGAAATATGCTCCAGCGGAGCCTGGGAGATAATGTGCTATTCAGAGCCTGTTAAATCATGCCAGTGCACCGCTCAGAGCTGCAAGTTCAAGTGGTTTTTACCCCACGCTAGGGGCTACATCTTTTCCTAAATAAATCTGTCATAGTTGCCCTGGGTGCCTCTCTTTAAAACATAAAAGTTCTTGCACTCTCAATAACCTCTTACTGTTGCTGCCTGTATGCCTGCATGTGTGTGTCTGTTAGTGTATATCTCTGAATTCAATTTTGGAGTTGCATCTCTGCCAGATTTAGTTGTGTGTTTGTATTTGATTCTATGTATATGGCACAAACTTATGTCGGCAGAAAAAAAAAGAGTCCCTTCTTGTATTAAATCTCTCAGGCCCATGTGGCAGAGCGAGCTGGTGGCAGATGGACTGGCTTTCTGCATCTGTTGTGTGCAGACTGGGGGCTTTGTACTCCTCTCTCCTGGGGAAGACCGAGCCTTTCTTCTTGCCAGTAGATTCCTGTCTGTTGGAGCGACTAAGAAAAACATCTGTGGCATGCAAGGGAGAGAGAGAGGGGAGGAAAGGAGAAAGAGAGAGAGAATAACAAAATTGACAAAAGGATTGGCAAACACCATTAGCCCTAAATGTTCCAGCTCATTGCCTGTTTTACATTGTTTACTGTAGGGGAAACATGTTGATACATCATATTAAAGCACATCTGAGCCCAGCCCGGCTTAATTCAGCTCGCTTCAGGTTTTGGTCGGCTTCTTTAGCAGGCAGTGGGGGCCGGCTGTTTTGCGGTCCCAGTTAGAGATACTGAACTAATTCATTAGGAGAAACTTGTTCAAATAACTGAATCCTCATGTAAGACATCTGCGCAGACACGTTTGCCTTTTATCAAGTGGTAAACCAAGCTTAAAAAACTGTGGCTGAGGGTGAAAGCTGTGAAATGTTTGTCAGCTTGTATGTTTCACTTCTTTTTTTTTTAAATAAGATATTTAAACCCTCCCCATAGACTTAGTCTGACCTGGCGTATTGTTTCATGCTTAAAAAGTTATTTAGAGTGTAGACAGTGGTGGTAGCATATTGGCAAAAGACTCTCAAAAAGCATCATCTTAGTATTTTGTCAAGAAAAAGTGAGGGAGCATTCGGCATGTGGAGGTCTCCCGAGTTCTAAACCTTTGTGGTCTCCCTCCCCTTTCAGATTCCTCTACAAAACGCCTATTCTGAACCCCCCTTATACACACACACACACACACACACACACACACACACACACACACACACACACACACACACACAGTTACACCCCCCTCACCATTCCTTTGCCAACTCTCGCCACCCTCGGCCCCCACCTCTCCGCTCCCCGCAACCAGCCCCCGTACCCCACCGATCAAGCCACTGGTTTTTGTATACTATTGGTCCTCAGGCGTCAAAACAATCCAGTGGGGCTGCCTCACTTGTTTTAATTAGGCAGCACTGAAACGGCAACTGTCTCTCAGACGTGACCAGGCAGAGGTGCTCTCCCCTCGCACTACTGTAAATACCGCTGTAAATACTTCTCTGCTGATGTCTTTGACAGTAAGCGTCAGCTAGCTTCTCTTTACTTTTTTCCACCTTTTCTTCCCCACTTTTGATGCTCTGATTTCTACTAGTGGCATTTTCCCCCTCTCTTCTTTTTTGATACACATTAATGCTTCCAGGCTTCTGAGAATACTTCTTCAAATGCTTTTTACCGGAGCGAGTGGATTTCTCACTTATTGTTTTAAAGGTAGGTCATTTTATCTGTCACTCTCTCCCTCTCTCTTTTGCTGTCTATTTATGACTTTGTTTGGATGTGTACTTGTGGTACCGTAGCACTGCTTTGTGATAGCATGTTACTTGGTAACGCATGGATGTGATATGGCTAATTGTTTTTAAGAGCCCTATACACTCTTTGCCAGAGCACGGTGTGGAGGCTACCGACTGCCGCTGAGCCCTTCACTAATCCCATTCAGACTCTTTACATCTACACATGCACACACACACACACACACACACACACACACACACACACACACACACACACACACCCCACACACACACAATTTGACATGCACACAATCAGAGCTGAAAAGAAAATCACTGAACTGTGCTAGAATAAAGCCAGACACACATACCTTAGCGCAAACTCACATCTCGCCGCGGCGTCCTCCAGCCCTTCGTCTGTCTCTGTTTCCCTCTCATCTTAGCGATGCCGGGTACATAGAGCAGAGTAAAGAGCCAGTCGGGCAGGTTGTCTGTAAGAGTGTGTGTGTGTGTGTGTGTGTGTGTGTGTGTGTGTACTTTCACAAGAGAGAGAGAGAGAGAGAGAAACAGAGAGTGTTCAGAGAAGCAGATTTGCGATTAGAGCAAAAGCAGCGCGAGCTGCCCGGTAAGCATGCAGCCGATGTGCAAGGGGAGAGGCGGCGAGCATCCTGCAAGTAGTCACAGCCCTTCCCGTGTGAAGATCCCCTCACACACACTCTCATTCACACACAGGATCCACCCACACACACAGTCTACTTTACGCAGACACACATGCTCTTACACATATGCACCCAAATGCACAGAATTTTTCTTTTTTCTTTATACTTGTAAAAAGTAAGTTAATATAAATAAATATGATCAGATTTGAAGGTCATTCCCTAAATTAAATGGCAGGAAAATAGAGATCTAACTAATAATTGCCTTGTCTACCACTTTCAATAAAATGGGGAATGAAATGATTTGTAGTGTTTTCCAGTAATTGTGATATATTTCATCAGCGGCAGGCATAAGAAATGATGGTGTAATTATTTCCAGTGTAGAGAGAAAAAGAAGCCACCGTGTCTCTGTCATAAATTTCCATTTTGTACACTACCCCCCCCCCCCCCCTTTCATTCACACTCATGCTCACACACATACACACTCTCTCACTCACACACACACACACACACACACACTCTCTCCCTCTGCTGTCCCCTCTCCCACTCTTTTCCTTCTTTCCCCCAACTCTAGCCTTTCCTATCAGGCCTGCATGTCCGACCCGCACAGGGGGCCCCGGTCGATAATTGCCCCGGTGACAACTGGAAATGATAGAATAATTGTCAGGAGAAGCGTCTGGGCTTTCTTTTTTTTTAATGGGGCGAGGGTGATTTAAGTATGCATGAATGGCACGGTGGTGGTGAGGTGGCGAGTGAGGGAGAGCAGAGGAGAGAGAGGGAGCGGGGGGATCTGGGGCGGGGGCTGGGTGGTGGCTGGGGTGGCTGTCTTGTTTATGATGCCATCCCCCATAAACACAGCTGAAGTGATGACACAGATAGTGTTGCCTCTCCACGGGGTGACACCAGTCGACTTGCGGCCGTTGCTGCTAGACACCCTCGGCGGTGGCAGAGGCAAGCACTCTGTTCCCTGGTCAAGCTCTCTGGCACTCCTCACCTTCAGGTAAAAAAAAAAAAAAAAAAAAAGTCAGGCAGACTCTGTCCATCCATCCATCTATCATCCATCCATCCATCCACCCATCAATCCTCTGTCATCCGTAGTCGACTCCAACCTCTTGGCTGTGTTTAACGGTTGTGTTTTATCGCCGGGCTGTGTCTCCTGCCTTCCCCGCTGGTCGTCACACTGTGTAACTGTGCAGCCTTGGTCTGCGGGCTCTGTTAATCTACTGCTTAATTAGTGCTGATGAATGGCTCAGTGTGTGTGTGTGTGTGTGTGTGTGTGTGTGTGTGTGTGTGTGTGTGTGTGTGTACAAGTGAGTCTGTGCACTGATGTGGCTTTGTGTTTGTGTGTTTGTATGAGTGTATGCATGTGTGAACTCACTTGCTGTGGTATTTTGTGCTCTTTTCGGGTGTTGCTACTTGCTTTCTATGCTAATCATTGATCATTAAAATCAAGAGGACAGAGATTCACTACTACGGTTAAACATAATCAAAGGGCACATCCACTGTATAACCTTTCATAAGCTAATAACAATCCAATATTAATCAGATGCAGATGTGTGTTTTGAGAGGGCAAAGCTTTTACTTGAAGTTTGACTTATTTGTTTTTCTCCTATCTCTCTCTATCTTGGTGTAGAAAAAGAATCTTTGGAACAGATGTAGTTTGAAGAGGAGAGAGGTCACAAGACTGATAATCGGTGAAGCACTAATTATCTTTATCAAAGACAAGTGGGATAATTTGTTTACTTAAATATTGATGAGGGTGAGCAAGGCATGGTATTGGGCTATTGTGGGCATATTATTAACATTTCATAGGGCTTTGTGCAGGAATGCGAAAGGGACTCCTCTTCATAATTTAATACCCTAATGCATAATGAGCTATGTGATTAGTTCACATGGAGAATTGGCCAAACTCCATTTTGAAGGCAGATAATTTACATTGTTCTCCAGAGTCTGACATATAATAGGTTATTTAGCGCAATAAAATTAAATGCTACACATTTTATATTTCAGCTTACAAATCCCCCTGGCAATATTTCGTTTTGAGTCTTCTTTTTCTGTTTTTTTTTCTCACTTCTTTCCACGTCTGTCCTCATTTTGTAAAAAAGCCGAAGAGGGAACTGAATTGTAAAATTGTTTAACTAAAACACATGTTTACCTACATGTTTTATTTAGAATGCACACTGGCCAATTAACACTGTTCATTAGCAGAGTCGCGTTATTTGTTTTGAAAGTTTAACCAATCACTTTGTTATGCTAATTGTGATGTAATTTAATTTGAGTTCCCGTAATGATGATGCCGCTATTATCCACATAAATGATGCAGTTAAGCAGCACGGCCTCATTTGCATGTGCTTGAAGGGAGAGAGGCTGAAAGGAGCCAGCTCCCGTATCACTCTGCTTTAATTTTCCAGCTCTGTTCACTCCTGCCCTATGGGTCTTCCTGGCCTGTCGCTGGCTACTGATGATCAGCACTTTTATCTGAATTCTTTTTTAATGACAGAGGCCTTTATTTGTCTGCTAACAGATTCCTAAAACTGCAGTGTAGAGACATTAAATAATGGAAATATGAGACTATTAAAAAATGCAAATGATTATTTATTAGTCAATGTATCAAACAGTAAGTGTAAAGTTGATTTGTGTGCCCCCACCACACACAGATGCATGCCCCTTCACATTTTCATTGGGTCTGTTTTGGATTGTTGAGGGGGGGGGGAGTGGCTTCTTGAATTTAATATTTCCAAATCACAGTGGTGCTTTGTTGGCAAGGGCTTTTTAATTTTTTAATCTGTTGATTCCATCATCATCTTTGGCATGGACGTTATTCAGATGTGACTTGTATAGCCGGGTGTGTTTTCAAAACGGAGAGGTGCAGCTGAGCTGTCAGGCAGTACACACTGTCAACCAGTCTCTGCATATTTTTGTAAAATCAATTTCTTAATCCTAAGAGGAGCAAGGCGATCCTTTCTTCTGAGCAGTTTTAAAGTCCCCAACCGGGCATGGAGAAAGTGTGACTAAGCCGGTGTTAAAGACTGCCCATTATCTATTTTGTCGTGGGTTAGACTTTGGTAATTTTCCTGTGGAAAGATTATTTTTCTCCTGACCAGGCCCCCCCCCCCCCCGTTATGCTCCTAATTGGTTACATAAATCTTGTCTGGTATGAATGAGGAATGTTGCGGTGTTGTCAACTGCAATCTTCACCCTTATTTACCAATTCATTAAGATCTATCGATGCAGGACTGCTGAGGGGGAATGACAACATAAATCAGAGCTGGAGACATAATGGCCCTAATCAACCAGAAATAACTGGAAACGTCACAATGAGCTATGTCTCTGTAGCTGTGCCGGCCGTGGCTTGCTCCCTGCGCCTGTCTGCTGGATCTGCCGCGCTGTGGGGAGGACCGGAGAGTCAGGCCATCCAACTGTCATTAGTTCCTCCGATTTTTCTCCCCTCGACAAGGCACCAGACCAGTGTAAAGAATTTGTCCATTTTCTCCTTTTTGTTTTCCAACTCTTGCTCCATGTCAAAGCAGCTCAGTCCTGATCGTTCAGGTGGAGAATAAAAGGTCTTTTCTGAGTGGAATACTTCCACGCATGAGGTCTATAAATACAGTGAGGTCGGAAGTACCCTGCATTCACCGGCGCACCTCCTCTACTCTTGGTAAAGATGATTGGACGAGACAATAAGGCCTCCCCTCTTTATAGGTCAATTAGCCCTGATTAGGTGGGCCGAGTTAATTAATGGAATTGGCAAATATGCAAATGAGTGCCGACTGATCAGCTTTCGTCACTGTCTTCCTCTGCCACAGCGACGGGGCTGCCTCCTGCTTCAGCAGAATGAGGTGCCTGATGGGTAACGTGTAAATGATATGGGACGAGCCTAAATGCAGGAGAGAACTAGTTTCTCTCCTCCTCTTTTACTCTTTCTGCGAGGGGTGTGCTGCGCTACAGCAATATATTTAAGAAGTATGCATTTATTGCTGCAGTGGTGTTTTTTGTCGGAAAAGGAAATTGATAAACTGTAAATTATATTTCCTCTTATAATATTTCTCCACTTTTTTACTGAGTGATTCATTGTTGATTTTAATTTAACATTTTCATGTTAGCCTACCATACCCTTTTTTTTATTATTATTATTATTAGTAATTGGCTAGCCCATGTACAATAACTGTTTTGCCATTGTCATTTTTCAGAGCTGGTTGTATTCATATAAAATGAATTTGTATTAACATACTATCATGCACACTATTCATGAGTGCCTCTTGCATTTGATTCATGAAGACATTGTGCAAGACCGTACAATTGAACACGCACTTCACACCCTTTCCTCTGGTTTTCTTTGTCATTTTTTTGCTTTTCTGTACTCCACAAACACTGACTCTGACACACACTCACACTCCATTCAGGGACACTTACACACTCTGGCAAATAGTCTGTCTTTTATCTTATTCTGTCTCATCTCCTTATTGTAAATAGAAGAGAATTAAGTTCTGAACATTCTTGACTGAATGTCTCCTATCACAGAACTACGATTTATTGTCAGCTCAAATGAAGAATTGAAATATGACTGAGGCTTTCTCAATGTAGGGCTCATTGGACAGGAGATAACCACATTTGATTCTGTTGCTTTGAATAATGTTAATCCCGGAAAAAGCAAAGTCCATTATTCATATTCATCTCTTTTCATTTGTCCCCACTCCTGATTTTGTAAATATGATTTCTTCAGCCCCCTTTTTTCCAAAGCAATCTTCATTCACCGGTGAAACACTTTTGAAATTCCTCTATCTGAGAGAAGAAACCATTACCATACCCAGGTTTATAAGAAGTAGTCATTAATGCTCCTTTATGGTGGCCCTTTAGTGCCAAAAAGGAAGCTTTTAATTCTAAGGCACGGCAGCCTGGCTTGCCTTACTTAATCCGGGGGACTGGGTTTTGTCGAACGTAGCTCTCCAAGTGGTCGTTTTTCCATCTGCGACTCCAAACTCACAGCTTGTAGCTGAAGGCTGTAATAAACTGCTTGTGGTCTCCCTCTGCAGTGACTACTTGCAACCAAGAAAAAAAATACAGTGCACACCCAAGTACAAATAAGCATGTGATCATAATTAAAGATTCTTTGAAGGCATTGATTTATGCTATGCCTTGCAGACATTTATGCAATCTGATTAAGTTATTTTAAACTTCTTTGCTCTCCATTATTTGGTCTTAGATTACATTTATCATTTTGAAATGCAGTGGGTTTTAAGGACCAATTTTTTAGTCAGCACATATGTGGCATTTTGATTTATTAAGCAATCTGAAGTGTTGAATATGTGAGCCCTTGCCCTTGCCCAGTTACTTCTTTATTTTGTATGCATAGTAACTTATGGCAATGATGAATTAATTTCACTCAAGCACAGAATCTGTGATTATTTTAAATGGTAACCATATCTCGACTTGATCAGAGAGCTGTGAGGAGTCAGCAGACTGTGAAATGTAATTTCTATTATTATTTTTTTTATTTTGATCTCACAAACCGAAAGAATTCCAGCCAGCCACCTGAAATGTGAACTGATAATGAACGGACATCTGGGATCACAGATTTACAGTTTAATTTTTTTTTTCTTCCTTTCTTTTTTGTCTTCCTGATGAAAATATTTTGCATATATGCACATGCGTATAAAATGAGGGGACAGATCAGTGTTCTAGATAGAGACACAGTGGAGAACATCCTCACACTGAAAATGGATAGGCCAGAGATTTTGAACGAAAACCAGTGTCAAGCCCGTTGTGTGTTAACTATGTAATATGTGTGCGTGTGTGTGTGTGTGTGTGTGTGTGTGTGTGTGTGTGTGTGTTAAATTCTCCAGTGTTCCCCAGACAGTGTTGGAGCACAGCAGACAGCTGTGTATTCCCACTAGATGGATGGCCAGTGTCATAGTGTGTGTTTACTGCACATGATAGAGCGGGAGACAGGCCAGGTAATGAGGCTACATTAAGGGCTTTTAGAGCTCACAAACAAAGATGGAGGGCTGCTTCTCTCCCCTTTAATGATAGGTGTGTGTTTAGTGTGTATGTGCAAAAGACCGAGAGAGAGTGTGTGTGTGTGTGTGTGTGTGTGTGTGTGTGTGTGTGTGTGTGTGTGTGTGTGTGTGTGCATGAGGCAATGAAAGGCTCAATTCTCCCTACACCTTTGTTGTGTCACTTCTCGGAAGAAAGAGGAGAAATTCTCCCAATCTCTGGGCCAATGCGTCGTCAGGACCCTTTATCAGATTCCGTACCTGATGGAAGAGACAGATTTGCGTAGTGCAAGATTCAAGAGTAAATGTTTGCTCAAGCTGAAGAGGAATAGCAAGCAAGGCTATGGTTGCACAAGAAATGAGACAAAAGCTGGAGTTGGTCTAAAGCTTTGCAAATAAAGTGTCTGTCTTGTGTCTATCTTTGCTTCATCAGGAAATGCCTTTCTTTCTGTTGAGCCTCCACCTTAATAGAAATGTTGGGAGCCATCAGCGATCGTTGACGACAGTAAATTTGGAGAGTGCAGAGTTATCTCGGTCTCCCACTATCTTTGCACCACCCCACAACCTAAACACTTAGTATCACTATCATCTCCTTTCCCAAAGCTATACATCTACAGAATTACCAGAGTATTACCAGGGCAATAACAGCCTTCCTCTCTGTTTCCGATCACGATAATAAGTGGTCTAGCTTTTCCCTCATTGGAAGATTATGGCTTGAGGAAATAGCATCAAATAGCGGGTGTGTTGAAATGCAGGACACCGGCAATTTATAGGATGTCAAACACACACGTACGGGCAAGCCGGCAGCCTCACTCATGCGGCATTAAAGCTGCCTGCACCGCCGCAGATCAGAGCCAGGGCCCCAGTCGATATTGTAGCTGGGGGGGTGGCGTGGCTCCTTCCGACCCAGTTGGTTTAGGACAAACTGAGCCAGGGTCAGGGCTAGTATCCCTCAGGGAGAGGGTACAGGGCATGGTGGACCTGTGGTAGGCACACACAATGTAGATACACGCATGCATATAGTCACACCCTCAGGTGCCAAGTATTGTCACTATCTGTCTTTCTTGAGTTGTGTGTGTGTGTGTGTGTGTGTGTGTGTGTGTGTGTCTCTGTCTCTCTCTCTCTCTCTCTCTCTCTCTCTCTCTCTCTCTCTCTCTCTCTCTGTGACAGGTCTATCACCCTCACAGTCAGATCCGCAGCTCAGTAGCCCGCTCATCATCGCAGCCTGGCTGTGTTTCTAATTGACATTCTAATTGGCAGATTTGAATGCCGCCTTTAGATGGCTAATTAATTTATCTCACCGCTGTCATTAAGGTTAAAGCACCATCTGATCTCTGCGAATATACTTTGCATATATCTGCATTATCATTATGTTGCAGTTAGACATATTGCACAGATTTTATTTTGGAGGAGGGTGAGAAGATTATGGCTCTGAGATCAAGCCGGGTGTTGGGCTTTTATTGTTTGTGTATGAAATTCAAATTATGCTGCATGATTTTTTTTTTTATTTATTTATTTTTTTACTCAAGCTATGATTCCTAATTTCTTATTTGTATCCATTTTTCTTTTTATTATATTAATGTTTAATACATCAGTAAATCACATTAAAAGCTAATTTGATTGGTTTGTTAATATCAAAGTAGCAATTTTCCTTGGAGTTCCATTGCATTGCATTCAGATGTTATTAAAAAAAATGTATTTCCTTATCTCATATATCTTCAAGTTTTCTGAACATCCATCGCCGGTCCAAGAAAGAAAGCAGAAAAAAAGAGAGATCCAGGCTCCATTAGAATGTTCATAAAATTGTAGTAAAGGCAATCAGACAGTCTTTCTCTGAATATTTTAAACATTGGGCATGTAAAATTTATGCCTAATTTGAATACTTATTAGCTGGCTGATCCTGGCTGCAGCCTTGAGTTTCTTATGCTGAGATTCATCACCGGATTGGATGTCACATTGTGCCAGTCTTTCCCCTCCACCACCACTTTCCTCCCTCCCTCCTACTCACTTTCCTTTTCTCTCTCTTCCACTTGCATTCTTTTCATCTGTCTCTCTCTGTCACCCACCCCGTCTGTACCTCCCCTGTCTTTTTTCTGTGTCTCTCTCCATCAGTAGTGAGCGGTGCGGTGTTTAACAGGGGCCTGTTTGTTCACAAGCGCGCCTTGTCCTGGCCTCTCCCTATTTACTTGTGTCCCGGGCAGCTGTCGCCCTGCTCTGTGTAACAGCTCAGCCCTGTTTGTTCTCCCTGCCTGGATCCTGTTTATCCTGGCTGTGGACATCCTTTAAGGCCTGTCCTGTATCTGCCCCTCGTCAAACACACACACACACACACACACACACACACACACACACGTGTATACACACTTCTATTAAAACGGTATTTACTGGCCAAAGAATAAACACAGTACCCATGTGGGCTGGGCACATATGCTCACAAAAACACATGCACACACACAATCATAATCATGACCCTCTTATGTTGCATGGATGTGGATTATCTGGCAGTGGGTTGCTCTTGCACCCTAAAACTGTGTTTTTAAATATGAAAGTGGCAAAACTAATGTTAAATAAGTAATGACATGCTACGCAACCTTTGAAAGCAAACTTCCTATATAAGGTATTGAAAGTTGCTACAGTATTTTTTTTATCCTTTAAAATGTTCGTTGTCTAAAATTTTAATTTTAAATATTAGAGACATTTTTTTTTCTAAATACAGACAGCGTAAACTCCCTGATTCTGGAGTGCATTTTGAGCCTTTGAGTGTCTTTTATTTATTGTGAGAATGTCGGCTTCTCTCTGCCCCAGTGAAGGTACAGAGCATTAAATGCAGGGGAAAATGATAAAACATTTATTACTGGAGAGAGAGGAGGTAATATGCATAATTTATGCTGTTTTTAGCACAATCATTAGTGATATTCGTGATAGGATTTTTTCCTTTTCTTTCCTCCTTTTTTCCTCTCTCTTTCACCACTTTTACATATCTAATAGATGCCGAGAGAATGAATTCAATAACTATATTTATTGTTAAAATTGTTATCTTGCATTGTAGATCTCCCACCACAAAGTCTAATTGCAGCTTGGTTTAATTGTGTGGTTTTTTAAATATCCGAAATAAATGAATATATAACGTTTGATTAAAGAATAGGGGGGAAAGGAATCAAGCCAATGAATGACATACGAGCATCGTGTCTCCATGGAAGCCTGTGTGGCAGATTTTATTTAGCCACAGCACAGATGACAAACCCATTATAGTGTTCATCACCAGCCCTGCACCATGTGATTTGGTGCCTCCTCCTCCTCCCCGGCACCAAATTTTAATTTTGCATGATTAGCTTTGCGTCATTAGCCAACTTCATTCAGATGCGACACACTAAAAGACTGACAGCTTCAACATGTCAAATATTATAGTAGTGCCCGTGCTTCTGTTTTTCTGTCTGTGTTGCCTGGCTGTCCTGAAGTGTGAGGGAGATATTAAGAATTAAGCATATGCTCATTTGAGAATGGCATATTTGTTCAAGCATATTTTTTATCTTAATTTCCTGCAAATGTATTTTTATTAATAATAATGAAGACAAAAATAATACAACTTTTTTCTTAAAGCCAGATGCTTAGATTTATGCCTTTTTAATCTTATGGATAAAAACATTTGCCACATTTAGGTACCCCTCCCATTTTTTAAATAGCACCAGGACGTGCATCTCTTTGTATTGCTTCATTTACACAATGAATGCATAATTGCTCCTCCTGCATCCCCCCTCCCTCTTCTTTAAATGCTTTAATTTGCAGAGGGGGACTGAGGGCTTGATAATGGAAGCGTTAAAAAAAAAAAAAAAAAAAAGGAGGGAAAAAGGGGGGAATTGTAACAAGAAGAGCCCTAACCGGTGCCTCTTAATCACTTCTAGGTTTTAAATCATGATGATGCAGGAGTCGGCCACAGAGACAATAAGCAACAGTTCAATGAGTCAAAATGGAATGAGCACCCTAAGCAGCAGCCAATTAGAGGCTGGCAGTAGAGATGGGAGATCAAGCGCTGGTGACACGAGCAGCGAAGTAAGCACAGTCGAGCTGCTGCATCTGCAACAACAGCAGGTAAGTTGTGTTTCTCCCCCGTCTCGTCTCTCTGCCGCTCTCTCTCTCTCTCACTCTGTTTTGCCCTCGCTCTCCCACTCTGCTCTCTGCTCAGGCAGCGCTGGGGTTTTCTACACAGACAGGAGGCACAACGAAATATGTTGTATTTTTTGTATTGTTTGTGTTTTTTAGTAAAAAAAAAAAAAAAAAAAAAAGAAGCTTGTTTATCTAATCGGCTGTTTGTGTTGTTGGTAAATTTTCTCGGTAGTTTGTTGTGCTGTCGGCATGTTTTGCCTGAAGCTGTTGCCTGTAGAGTGATGAAAATGTTTTGCAATGATGTTTTTGTTGGTTTTTTATATATATATATATATATATATATATATATATATATATGTGTGTGTGTGTTTTTACAATTTATATTTATAGAGAACTCGTTGCAGCAACGTGAGGCCATGTGAGAGAGTTAGAGAGCGTGTGTGTGTGTGTGTGTGTGTGTCAGTAAGTGTGCATGAGAGAGAGACCGAGAAAGGGAAAGAATGTGTGCGTTGGAGCATCGTACCGACCAGTTTGGGTAGTGTGTATGTGCGTGTGTGTATGTCATGGCAGCACTGTATCCACCAGAGGGCCTCCTAACTCGGCACTAGTTGGAGGCTCACACACAGATGCAGGCGCTCTAATCACAGTACCAACAGCGGCAGAGGAACCTTTTGACCGGGACACTTTGGAAAGACTAATTTGCATGCAGTCTCTCTGTCTCACTTTCCCTCAACTAGACTGTCACTTAGATTTTTTAGACCACGCTTTGAGATCATTCCCTCTATGACTCACTTGATAATATTGTTCCCTTCTGTTGGTTATTCATTGTTTTGTTTTAACAGAATTATTTTGGGTTAAAGGCACCACCAACTAATATATCTGTTGCTCCGTTTTCAATCTGTTTAACTTTTCCTTCTTCATATCCATGTTGTATTGTACTGGCTCTATTCTTCTCAGTCAGAGCAAGTTGTGTGGTGAATAAACTGCAGGGGGGGTGTAAGGGGTAGTGGTTGGGGGGCAGGAGTTGTGAAAGTCAGTCGCCAGCAGAGTAAAGGAGTCAAGTGTCTCTCGTGTCTTTTCACTGTGAATGATGGCTTTGACAGTTTGCCAAAAGAGCAGTGGGAGATGAGGTCAGAGGGCCACGCTTTGGGGTGGATGGGGGACACCGCCGCAGGTTGGTAATGATGCGTGCTATCCTTTTTGTTTGATGGAAATTTTTGTGTGTGTGTGTGTGTGTGTGTGTGTGTGTGTGTGTGTGTGTGTGTGTGTGTGTGTGTGTGCGTTTGGAGGCAGCTGAAAGCCTGTGGTCAGTTTGGTTAGGGCAATACAATAGATGCGACTTGTTTCTGTGTGTCTGCATCTGTATGTGTGCAGAGAGGGGGTATTTGCTGTAGCAAAATGCCCCCAAACGCCACCTCCTTCACCCCACCCCATTCCAACTCAACACCCATCCTCCATCCACAGCACAACCCCAGTGGTCCTGCTGGTGGCTGCAGTGGCATCATAGCGCTGTGGCCTAACCCCCCATTTATCACCCTCTTCCTACACACACACACACACACACACACATACACACACGCACGCACACACACACACACACACACACACACACACACACACACACACACACACACACACACACACCTGATTGGGGTCAATTCTCTCCCTTTCTCAGTCATCACTCTTTTACATTTGAAGGTGTTGGGTATAGGACTGCTTTCTATCTGTGTTGATACTCTCTGCAGATAGAGGGTAAAATAGAAAGAGATAGAGACCACGATAAGAAAATACTGTTCAACTGTTGTACCATAGGACACCACTGTCATGCATTACATTGCGCTAGAAAGAAGCGATAATTTGTTTGTTTTTTACATTTTTAATATTGCAATTTTTTTTTAATTGTATCTTAATGAAATTGCCTACATCTAAACACTTAGAGTTATATGATCCAACATTCCTAAGATTAGTCTAACTAACATAAGCAGAGAAATGTGAATATGTGTATGTAAATGTTAACTCAACGAAGCTGAGCCGTAAAAAAAAAAAAAAAAAGGCTCTGAGAGAGAAAAGCGACGTAAGCATAAAGTGTCTAGTTAAGTCTCTGAGATGGACGTATGGCTAAGAGCTCGTAGGGTTGGGGGGGGGGTCGTATGACAGTGTGTGCCTTGTAAAGAGGCCAGCCCAAGCCTTCTCCCAACCCAGAGACAGACACATTGAAATGAGCAGTCCAGCTAACAGGTCTCTGGAGGCTTTTTAAAACAGGGCCCCTGTGCTGTTAACTTCACACACACTTCCTGTGGCGTGCTCACACTGCATCTCTTTGGAGAGAGAGCGCAGTCCGACGAAAGATGAAGGGGTTTTTTTATGCATTTGTTAGCACAGAGCTGTGCTATTTTGCAGTTGTTAGTGTGCTCATCTGCAGAAGGGGATGTTGGCAGGTGTGTATAAGTGAATGACAGTGTGCAAGTGTGTGTATGAAGCATGCATTTGTGTGGTCATTTATGCATGCGTCCATCCATGTTTGCACTTTTCTTTCTTTTTTGCACCTGTGTGCAGCTCAGAAATTCCACTCCATGTCTGCTCTGAGTCCATTTTGAAGGAAGGCTGTTGGGTGTAATTTTCCACCCATATTTGGAATGACATTGAGTGGTCCAGTGGGTATAGAAGCTCCAGTCTCTCATCACGCTGCTGGGGGGATGATTAATAATAAGCACTGATGAATTCTCCACTGTCCCTGTGGGTTCTGCCATTACCTAGCAGCTCCAAAATACCACCTGCAGCTATAATTAGAAAAGCAGCATCTTAAGGTCTCGTTGCCTCAGATTCGGCCAAAGGCTTATAGGACACAGATCAGGACTGATTTACACAGGAGCAATTTTTCCATATTCAAATATTGATAGTTGAGTTTTTTTCCTCAAGACAAAGAATGCACTTGTTTTTTATTTTATTTCATTGCAAATCCTGTATACAATCTGTATTGTTGTTTATACAGGTATTGTGTTCAATGGGAAAGACACACACTCGGTTATCCATGTATCTGAATAATAACCGTTGTGTCACAATTGAATTTCCAGCCCCCTAATTTCTGTCAGGGTTTCATCACCCCATTCCCAAGGTTGTCTAAATAGACCTAATTTGATTTGAGATCACAGATTAGATACCCACTGTATCTGATTGCAATTTGCCAGCTCTGATGCCGATATGTATCAGAGCAAATGATAAATGTTGCTCAGCCCTAATTACTATGCTAAAATGATCACTTTAAAAGCTCCCATGTTAAAAAAAAAAATGTGTTGAGTTCACATTACCAATCAATTTATCATTGGCTGTAGTCATCTCTTGTAGTTTTAATATTATATGCTGCTATGTATGTACATGAGAGCTATGCATTGATCTTTGGATCTATAGCATATTGTCCCATAATGAGGCTGTTAGTTGATTACAGTGGTCTGTAGACTTAATCCTGCCAGGGTTATCAGTTGGATTGATGAGCCAATACTCAGGACAACTGCCGCCCCTCTAGATGGTCTCACTACCGTACGGAGTGTATTGATATTCAGAGCAAGATGGAGGCTCCGGCTCATCTATTGTGGCCGGGTCAGTCGTTTTAACCGAAGACCTCTGGATAGCTATGGGGACAAACTTCTGTCACTACAACCTACTACTCATCCAGATCACTGACTCATTAAACTCAGCCACGGAAAATGGTTGCTTTAGAGATTCAAATCTTTTGTCCCAAATTATACATTTTGCTTTTAGTTGTTTATACCTGTCATTTCATGAAACTTTTTTTTATGTTTTACTTTTTATTTGCATGTGAAATGTTTGTTTGTGAGGAGTGTAATTTATTTACTTTTACACTAAAATGCAGTTTACAAGAGACTTGTAGAGGTTGACATGTTGGTAAACTGGTTAGGTATGCATTTCAGTGTTTTCCTCAGGCACATGATGCAGCAAAATGCAAACTATCCAAACTCATTTAAATGACTGCAGCATTTTGACATAAATTACAATAAGTGCACCAAGGTGCCATCTTACTTCCAGGCTACCCCTGTCGCTACACTAGAGCTAGGCAGTGGTCCAACTTGAGAGTGACAGCAATTAACCTGCCTTCCTAGCTGTTTAGCTGGAGGAAATAGAAGGGATGAGAAATCTGACAGCAAGTGATGGGTAATATTTAGGGTTTAGGGGCAAATGAAATTCTCCCCAAAATGAAAGTCATTAGGGAGAAAGTTACCCCACAGACAAAGTGTGTGTGTGTGTGTGTGTGTGTGTGTGTGTGTGTGTGTGTGTGTGTGTGTGTGTGTGTGTGTGTGTGTGTGTGTGTGTGTGTGTGTGTGTGTGCGCGCGCACGCGCTAATTTGACAGACGTGAGCTCACCTCCCTCTTATAACAACTCAAGTTTGTTGTTTAGTGTAGTTAAATACTTAAATACTGACACACAATGTTTACCATCACCTCTCACAAACAAGCCTCAGCCTCAAGCATCTTTCTCTCTTTGCCCTTCACCTGCCTCTCTGTCTTTCTCTCCATACTGTATTTGAGAAGACACACACACACACACACACACACACACACGCACACACACACCTAAGATGCAAATCTGGGCTTTGCCCTTGAGCATAATTTAAAGGCCTAATCACCCAGACTATCCCTTTGGATGGAAAAGGGAAGGAGGGAGGGAGGATGGTGTCTCTCATTTGCACCCTTACACAAAGGAGCTCATTAGGTTTATCTTTCAGGCCTGAGATTGCCCCACTCAACTGTGTAAATAAGACACTGGCCCTGGCCTGATGCATCAATCACCTCTCAGGACAGGAGACAGACCTCTGCAGAAATATGAACGATTTCATAAAGGAGCCTTTTGTTAACCGTCATCATCCATGTGAAGATAAGGGTTTTCTGTAAAGGCTAGAGAAGCATTAGGGAAGCAGCATGTACTGTATGTCTTTGTAAAATTATTTCCCCTTTCAGTGAAAAGACAGCTCTTCCCTGGCAATCCTTGTGTCTGACTTATTTACAATGAAAGCCATCCTTCTTTTTTATTTCAAGCCTGGCTATCGGCAGACAGTCCCTACAGGATAGTACATACAGGCCTGTGATATATAGGCCTGTAGTTTCCCCCTTTGCGATGACACTAAAGATATAGGGTGTGAATGACAGCATAGCTACTGTTTGCTCACCCTTCCCCAGACAAAACACAGTATTATTCTATTATCTATCGAGACGCAACTTCTTCCTCCTCCTCTACCTTTTTTTTCCCTTGAAACGTGGGCTGTCCATCTATGTTTAAGACACATTACATGCAGTCTTCTGGAATGTACAGTGGCGCTTTCCCAGTAACTCCATTTCGCACAGGAGTCCCCTGAGAGCATGGCCAAATGTCAAGCTGCAAGGCTTGAAAGAGAGACGAAGAGAAAGGGACCGAGCGAGCGAGCAATGTAGGAATTGAGAAGAGAGGATGAGAGATATAGACAGAGTGAAATGTGCTCGAAATAAACACTTATGGCTATTTTATGCTCAAGCAATTGGGAGCTGTGGAGTAGGAAGTGTGGTCTACAGGTCAAGGGGCAGCACAGGTTGAAAAAGACACATCACAGTGTGTGTGTGTGTGTGTGTGTGTGTGTGTGTGTGTGTGTTTACAGGATATTAGATCAATGCCACAGAGGTCACTTGCTGTGAGAAGCTTCTTTTTTTTGGCTCATATGACATTATATTTAAAGTAAAACAGAAACCACATGTACATTCACATTTTCATATATTTTAATAGTGAATGCAAATAATGGAAGCCAGTTGCCATCATTAAATCTGGATCAGGCCTTTTGTTTGACCTGACACATTCTTTCCTGTGTAGCGCATTAGCCCAGTGATAAATGAACTGGGTCAGGGTTAACCACCTCAGTGTAAATAAGAGGCAGCCATTCAGTAACACCAATAGTCCTGCAGTCTCCAGCCAACCTAGTGCAGGCCAGGATCAATGGCCACTTCACAACTCATTTCCTTTTACGCCTCCCTAACTGCCCCGCTCCAGCTCTGGGAAATAAATGGCACTGGATCTATAAGGCCACTCACACAAACACATATACAGGCATGCATACACACTCATACAAACACACACTCGCACATAGGCACATACCATGAGTGGACTGAGCAATTGCTCCAGCTCAATACTCTCCGCAATAATTTATTTGCAAACTGCCTTGGTGGTGAATGGTGTATCATCTTTCGTGGCCTCACAATCGAAAACAGGCATTCTGTCATTGTTTGTTGCCACTCCCCTGTCATTGGCTTAAACAGAGTACCAGTCGTTAATATGGTGGGGTGGAGTGTTACTGTCACCCGCAGCCTGAAAATACACATGTAAATGGCCCTGTTTTCCTCTAATGTGGAGTTAACAGGAGGATAGAGAAAACACGTGTGGAGGGGGGGTGCTTTCCAATGCATACAAGGTAACGCAATGCTGTCTGCTTTTTCTGTAAATGGTTCCCTTCCCCCCAAAAAAGGCAAGTGGCTTATAGTCATTTGATAGGCCACGACACCGCTATCCATTTAACAGAGCTTAAAAATCCTACATATGCATATGCCGGGCTGTCTTAAGCTGACAACCAAAAGACAGGATTTGCTAGAAGGCAGCTTTGGAGTGTTGTGAATTTAACAAGCATGTCTAGTATTACAGTTCCTCTCCGCTTTAGCCATGAATAGTAACAAATCAGACTCTGAAACGCATGCCTGATGGTTTGTTGTGTGTATCCCCCTCCCCTTCTCTAACTAATATTAAAATGACTTTGAATCTGGTTAAGAAGATGACTAGCAAAAAGTAGTAGCATCTTTAATGTCACCGGTGCTCTCTTTCTCTAAGGCGACCAAAATCTCAGCTAACAGATTCCAGCTATCAGCACAGTTTTTTTTTGTTGTTGTACTGGTTAACACTCTCCGATCACCTTCATTCCTGACCCATTTTCGAATATATAAATGGCTGCATCCTTCTCCCATGTTGTTTGTAGTTGTAACACTACCAGGCTGCAAGGGGAGATGCTCTTTACGCATTGCCTTCAAACACTGTATACATATGTAAGAGAGCCTCTTCACAGCTTTTCATACAAATGCAGTAAATAAGCTCAGGCCGTGGGGAATTGAAGGCTTCAAACAGACGAACTGACTGACATGTCACTTAGCGCTGGCTTTGGCTCTCTTCACTGCAGGCTTTAGAGCTGAAGCTGCTGGGTTTTATTGTGTATCAGCCAAGGTCAGGCCCTCACTTTGCTGTCATCATTTACAACTTAATAATAATATCACACATTATTTGCTATATGTTTAAATGTAGGGAATTAGAGCAAACAGTTTGGCATAAGGAGAGGTGATTTATGAATAAAACTAAATCCACTTCCAATCAAGTCCTTTTGGAGGATACACTGAACATTTGTTTTGGGAAGATACAGAGAATAAGATGTACTCTAGCAGGAGGTTAATGATGGAAGTCACACTAGGAATCCACTGCAGCAGAGATAGACAGGCCCACCTCTCTCCAGCCTATGGTCCCGCTCAAACAGCCTGCCATTCCTCATCAAGACCTAACCACTGCTTATTTACCCACACTGTGGGACTTAACTCGCCCGAATTGATCAGTGATAGCACTGAAAAGCTGCTTGTTCCACCCTGATAAAAGTGACGCCCATGAGCATATGCAGAACATGCTTTGTGGGCTAGGCGCAGCACTTCAAGCTTGACTAGACACTAAGCTGATATTGGTTTCACGCTTGAGTCCATGGTGCAAAATCTTCCAATTGAAACCCAGAGATTTGATTGTTTCTGCGTATGCATTTATCAGAAGTTTACATGATAAATATACATTAGCCTGGTGGCTTGGCCATGCGTGGTATTGTTTCAGCGATACTATTCTTCATGCATTCCTTTCCACCTGTTTGGACTTCATCATCCAATTCGGTGTGAACCCTGAAAATCATAATTTGCACATAACCTCAAATGGATTTATTGGACTTTTGTGCATCGTTAGTCCTTCCTAGAATTTTTGTCACAGAGAGGAAATACTTCTTTGTTGGCACAAGTTTGAAATGTGTGAGGAGAGATTCCCTCTCAAAATCACTGAAAACTGCATGTTTTTCTTTTCACTCTTTCCATATTCTTTATGTTAATGTGTGTGCTAATAGGCTTGTGTGTGTACCATGACATATTTCTCCCAGTCAAAAGTTGTGGTCCCTACAATATGTGTAAAATAACCCCCATCCCCCTCTTGGCTTAGTCCTGACTTAATTTTGTAATGCCTTCACTGCAGTCCTAAATTATATGTCATTTATCTTTCATACAAATTTCAACCAGAGGTTTTATTTTCTTAATAGCCACTGTAATTGTTCTGTCCTTGTACGGAGTGCTATGAAGGGAGTGATTCTGCTTTTGGCACATTTATCAAAGCCCAAAAAAAAAGAAAATGCAGAAAGGAGGCCCTTTTTCTAGCCAGACTAAGTGTGCGACAGAGTGATACATTTTCTTGTTAGGAGAAATTACATCCACTAACTTGAGCTACTTCAGCATGAAATTGAAAAAGGAGCATTTCTTTTGAATTTCCATTCTTGATTCAATGAAAGATGTAGATCAGCCCTTTGGAAAAGGGCGGGGAACAAGAATGAAACTAAAGAAGTATGACTCTGCTTACGCTAGCTTGTTCTTAGAAGCGTGATATAGGATGCTGTTGGAAAAGGCTTTGTTTATAAAAGTAAGGCTCAGTCAGGCTGGTGGCAGATTAAAGAAAAAAATGTTTTACATCTCTCTCTCCCTCCCTCTTTGTCTGTCTGTGTGTGTGTGTGTGTGTGTGTGTGTGTGTGTGTGTGTGTGTGTATATGTCGTATACATTTATGTATTCACACACAACCCTTATGCATATCACTGGGACTCTCCAAGCCTCTTTGCCTACCTTACCCCAGTCACAGTCTGTGCTCGTGATAGCTCCCTCTCTCTATTTCTTTCTCACTTTTCACACACACACACACACACACACACACACACACACACATTTCACCAGACCCAGCTCAGTCTAGCAGCCTGTTCTGGTGAGGTTGGTGGTAGTGATGGTGGGGTGGAACACTGATTGATAGACGCTGGGTGTCAGAGTGGAAGGCAGATAACTATATCTTCTACAGCTCATTTAAAGGTCAAACACACATCGCTGTAATTGGAATATTCACAAGACAACCACAAAGGTACAATGCCGGGTAGAGGGAAGAAAGGGAGGAGGAGCACAGGAAAAGATAGGTGTTACATAAGCAAAGCGATTGAGAGAGGAGAGAGGGAGTGAATGTGATCCATGGCCCCTTCTACAGGCAGATGTAGTGGCTATTTATTGAGTTGATCTTTAGGGGAAGGGTGGCATTCATTGAAAGATAAACAACCCGCAATGGAGAGCAATCCTCACTGAGGTGACTGGGGGCTAATGGCAGGACAAAACTATGTAATGGCCATTATGTAAAGCCATAAACTGTTGTGTGACAATGTGACAGTTGTGTTAACTGGTAGAGTTGGGCATCGTTTGGATTTTAACGACTCTGATTCCAATTGTGATTCTTCCTTTCAATTCCAGTTCTTATCAATTCTCGATTCTGATTCTTTGAGGGGTGGAGTTGAAACGGGTCACATGCTCATTTCACAAATTAGAGGAAAGTTTTATTTTTATTCAATGGTGGGTTGCAGTTTTACAGCTTTTTCAACATAAAATAAAGCCACACTAGAGCGCTGCTTACTGTGCTCCATGGCTGCAACACAACAAGAGCCTGGCCGGTACGGAAACCCAAACTTGCGCATGTTAAATTTGGAACCCATGATCAGATTTGAAACCAAATCCTCCAAACGATCCCAAACGATTCCAATAAAGAAACAATTCCACTGGAATCATAATTTGTGAAACAATTAATAGTAGGAATCGGTTCTCGATGCCCAACCCTATTAATCGGTATCTATAAGCTCAACACAATTGTCGGAAAAGTAAACACTGGAGAATGTCCCATTTACAGTATGTGCAAATAGATGTTTTGTTATATGTCACTACAGCTGCAGGCCACATTCAGGGTTAGCCATGCAGCGGGTGAGGTAAGGTCTTTTACAGCTAAGGTCAGGGTGTTCTCTCATCGACCCCAGAACAGGGGAGCAATTAGACTCAGCACTTAACCTGAGCTTTGCAGGACGAGACAGACAGACACTCATACTATTGACCTGCAACAGCAGAGCCCCCAAGACAGGATCTGATGTGCACACATGCACCCGCATCCAGATACACATGCACTAAGCAGGCACACAGGCTTGGTTTGCTTGTGTCAGTGCACATGCACACACAAACAGTGTGGATTTTAAGTAACAACAGCCCCTATTTTACCCAATTTTGGTTGGCATATAGCTGGATGACAGTGGCACTTAGCTTTCCTGTTTTTCCTAATCATTGTTTTGTGTTCCTGTGTAGGCTTTAAATGTCTGTGCCGTGTACACGCTGTGTGTGTCTTTATCAGTGGTTTAATGAAGGGTAAACACATTTAAATGCACTTTACCTACCCAGGATGCAGCAACCTTTTATTTACCACTATAGCCCTGGTCTTTATGTTTGTGCACATGTCTCATATGCACACATTTGTGTCAGCACATTCATCTTTTCTACAGCATCTATTGGTATTGGCATTCTGCACAAAACAACAACTTCTGCGGCGACGACGGCTGCTTGTTCTCTGGTGCAACAGTCAGATTGCTAGTCGCCTCTGGCCATGTTTTTGGAGTGGGAGCCTCTTAATAAGGCCTTGTCAACAAAGACAGACACAAGCTCCATGAAACAACTTTATTTTGTGTCTGATCTGCTGACAGGAATGATGAGAAAGCCCTAGTTTGTGCAGAAATACAGCTGTGTTCAAGCTCACAGAATAGCTACAGTAGGCATATAGATCACCATTTTTTATATAGTGCCCTACTCTCATATATAGTAGATATGTTTGAGTATGTTACCTTATGATATCACGCTTACTCAATTTGAAAGTGTTCAGATAAGCTATGTATTGTTTATAAGCAAGTTTATAAGGTAGAAGCAATTGAGGTCTTCTTCCCATCCCACAATTCCAGTTTTTCCACTTGGCTCAGCCCCTTTTCCAAATGAGGTATGCCTGGCCTAAATGCAACATTTCATATCTGGTATTCATCCAGCTGTGTGACCTCCACTCGCCTGGAACTGTGAAAAGGAAAGGGATCATAATCACCTGAAGAGGAAATCAAGCGCTTCAGGAGAGAGAAAGAGTGTGTAATAGAGAGAGAATGTGTGTATTTGTGTTTTTTGTGTGACTGCAGGGTTGGGAGGGTGGACTGCACAGTTGAACACTCATACCTCATGCCAGCTTCGCTTTTGCGAAGAGAACACTTGACCTCTCACACATACACTGCCCACCTCAAACAAACATATACACACACACACACACACACACACACACACACACAAAGACACCCACCACACTCTCTCTCCTCTCCCTTCTTCCACCCACACAAATGCCTTCCCCGGTCTCTTCTCTCTCTGTCTTTCTCTATTTTTCTTCTTCTCTGTCTCTTTGTGATACAGTACATTGTGGGAGCTCTCAGTCGTCGGGCTCTAAAGGACTTCCAAGAGCAGCAGTAGATAAAGAGTGTTGCTGAATGGGCCTGCTGTCACCTTATCTAAACGTAGCGATACAGCACAGGTCGAAGTAAAGACTTTGCTAAAGCCACCAGCTGAGACAGAGCACCAGGGTAATAGGGGCGTTGTGGGGTAAATTGAATTGAAGTGATGAAGCATGGAAGAGATGCACTGAGACAATGGACAGAAGAATGGCTGAAGAACCGAACCAGTTATGACATCTGTATGTGATAAGTATGGTCAGGTCTTTCCAACCTGATAAAAATGGTAAAAAAAAAAAAAAAAATTCACTGTGACAAGGCAGTCTTGTTTTAAATTCCACCTCAGTTTGGGGGTTCTGTGTTAAAGTTCAGATTGAAGGTAGCTGAAAACAATTACTCTCCCATGCTAGAACAGATAAATCATTGTATTTGCACAGAATATCCATGGTGACAACAGCAGGAGGTGGGATGTCAGTGAATGTTAGCGGTTGCAGTGAATGACAGCAGGCCATGCTCTTGCATATTATTGCTGGCACGGCCTCCCAACGTCTCAGCGTACACGTACACATTGGTGCATATGCACTCTTCAACTCCCTCTCTCAGACATAAACACACACTTTTATCTCTGATGGGCAAAACAGACCCGTGTTTTGTCTTTGTTAGTGGAAAAATAAGAGTGAGGTTACACAATGGAGCTAGACACACCCGAGCCCCTCCTACCGCCACCACCACTTTTTCCTCCTATACAAGCTTTCTTCCTGGGGTAGGAGCGAGCAAATTCATCTTGTCAATCCTCCGGGGAGGGTGTAGCTATGCAGCTCTGTTTACTGTGGCAGAAAGTTAATATAAATTTTCATCAGTGGGGGAGGTTTACACATATGATTCTATTTGTCCTTCATTATTAGCACCTGAGTCTGAGGCTGGGTAGGCGTAATTGTCTACAGACACAGGCCAAATAGATGCAAGGGAAAGGCAAATAAGCACACCCCAAAATAATTTGATGCTTGTGTGTTACAATCCTCCACCCTAGGAATTCTTAATCTAGAGAATCAATAAACAAGGGGTGAGCGCCGTGGGAGAGAGGGGGGTAGGAAGACAGAAGGATGAGAGGAAGAAATGAATAATGTGATATGAGCTATGAGGTGAGAGGGGAGGGAGGAGGAGGAGAGAGAAAGAAGTTGAGTTGAATTCAAAGTGCAGTGAAGAGGTGGAAAGGAGTTGAAGAGAGCAAACGATCAATATGGAAGGTTTTCTTGCCAAACACCTATTATCCACTTTAGAAAAAAGAGACCACAACACAGTAAATGAGCACAAGACAGATTTTCGTTTTGGGATGAAGCACTTTATATGTAGAGCCAGTGGAAGTTGAAATAGCTGTGAACTACTGAGATAGAGATAGCAGAGTGGGACACAGAAGCCCATTGTTCTGCTGGATAGCTTTACCTCCATCCTGAGGCCCAAGCAGAATCTCCATGGACCTCTCCCTACCTTTCTCTCTCTCCCTCTCTTGTTCACTGCAGACTGTTGATTTATTGAGTCATACATTATAATGCTCATTACTCCTACATGCTTTCCAAATTCTCTTTTTCTCTCTTCCTCTCAGGTTTCTCTCATTCTTTCTAGTTTCTCATGGAAGCACCATCTGAGAAACCAACAATACTGTAGTTTTTTGTTGGGAAACTGCATTTTGGTGGCCCTCTTGCCACTATCCCAGCAGTTATTGGACCCAGACAATCCACATTTTAGGAATAGGAAGGTAGCTTGGGTGACGCTGAAATGTGGCTGATTTTGATGTTAGTCAAGTTTTACATGTCAGTCAAGCAAATATGCTCTGTAATATACCCTCTTTTTAAATCAAAATCTTTTTAGTAGCGCACCTTCAGGCACTTTCCCATTAGCTTCAACTTTCAGCACTTCCATTTGTGTTTGACATGAACAAAATCCAATCACACACAGTCACATTGTAACAGCCTTATGTCAACATTTGCATCTGTTTCTTTGCATTCCTGCAACTTCTCCAGCTGGTATCTGTGTATGCTACTGCATTTCATTTTTTTATTTCCTTTCTTAGTACTCAACCAAGCAAAGGTGACTGAATCCAGGTGTGTATTGTGCTCTCTGTGGGCCTTGTGGAGGCGATAAGGGAACTGAGTCTGGAGCCATTGTTGAGGCACTGGTTCTGACCTTTATAAACGGATAGGAGTCTCTTTACTCCTGTGGCTGAGTTACTTAAGGTGAAGGTGATCAATAGCAACCATAGAAGACCACGCAGATCAAGCATTTACCAGATTTATAAAACAAATTTAGTAACTGCATTAATTTAGCTGTGAGTGTTCAAAGATCATCAGAAATGGTTCTCACCAAACTAACAGACAGTGTTTACTAAAAAAACAAAGACATGGAGCAACACCAATCTTAGGTTTTAGCTCTAATAGGCACATACTGTAATGTCAGTTGTGCGATTGAACTACTGTGTCAGGACAGTCTCTCTGATGTCAATGCCACCCAGCTGCATGAAGCCATTTTAGGGCCTCTGCTGTTCCACCGATGTTCCCTGGTCGCACATTGCTTGTTTTCACAAAATCAGGAACTCACTTTTGTATTCAGACATTGTATGGGACATCTTATCCTTCTCCCCTTCTCTTCTCATTTGTCTATCCTCTCCAGCCAGCCCCTCCAAATCCGTATCCATCCATCCATCTGCCTTGAATCCACTTATATAAGAAGATACGGTGTAAATATTTTGATGCGGAGTGTCGGCGCATATCTCCCCTGCCAGCGGGCCGGCAGCCTCAGTCCAATCAGCCATGTTTGTTTGTTCAGCTTAAACTGTTTGTGCCTTGTTTTCTGTGGCATGTGACTCCCTCCAGCTTGAATAAAGTGTCACACTTTTTCTTTTTTGCCTTTTTTCCCCTCCCCCCTCCTTCAGCGTCTGTTTCCTGGAAGCGAAGATAGATAAGCCTGTGTGTGTGTGTGTGTGTGTGTGTGTGTGTGTGTGTGTGTGTGTGTGTGTGTGTGTGTGTGTGTGTGTGTTTGTGTTTGTGTGTGTGTATGGGAGTTGTCAAAGCTGTCAGCATGACTGGATGTGTTTTGGCCTACAGCCTAGTGTTGAACAGCAGCCCTTTACTCCCTACAACAAACACACATATACACACACACACACACACACACACACACACACACACCAAACATCTGTTCTGCACACTACAGTAAGACTTATGTTATCATGATGCAACCCATTTTTTATTGATCAACAGTTGATAGGCCATGTTTACAGCTACCATCTGGAACATGGCAACATCCTGTAGAGGCCACAGCGCTGTGAAGACGTACCTGTTGAGGGTAGCTTATTTCATACCAATGTTGTCTTTCCAATATCTGCTATATCCCCTAATAACAACAACTCCCAACGTGACCCAAGCCAGAAAGTGAACTACACTTTCCAGTCTGCCCCTCAGATATATCCCCCTCAGATATATCCAATTCCAATGTCATGGCTACATATCGTGCAGTGGATGGCTTATTTCTTGCATGCACCCCATCTCCACCACACCAAATAAGCAATCTGGAGATTTATAATGGTTTGGCCCAGTATTGCAGGGCCTGCTAATGTACAGTATTTCATGCTTGTTTAAGATCTTTGCATGCTCCTTACAAAGGTGCATTGTGATAGGTGTTCCTTATTACCCTGTTCTGTATAGAGTCTAAATACTGGGGCTGAGAGAGTGCAGGATAGTCGGAGAGAGGGAGAGGGATGAATGGATGGCTGATATGTTTTTTTTTTCTTCCTCTCTGTCAGTCTCTTCTCACTCTCTCCCTCTCCAGTGATCTCTGCATGCCTATTAATGTAGCAGAGGAATGCCTGTGTAAACATTCTTGTTTCTTAGTCCGTTTCGCATAATAGTTGCCTGTATCGCCTTTCTCCTGACCTCACTATCTGAAACCAATTACACCAGATCCATTTGGGCTGAATCTTATTTTCATAAGGATCCCCGTGTCGCGGTCTTGGTCGCTCTGTGTGTTATTTTCCCTCCTCTTATTTTTTTTTTTTCCTCTCTTCCAACCTCAGTGATGGATATCAACATCAAATATGCTTCTGAGTGCCTTGTTATTTATATAGCAGGGCCCAGCTCTTTCTCTCGCCCTCTGTCTGGCTTGCTCTCTCATTCTGAAGAATGTGTCACATTGTGCTGTTTATACAATGTGTGCATTAATAGACTGGGGATGTCATTTTTTCTTGCATAGCAACCCAGGTTAAATAGACGGTGTGCCTGCACTCGTCTGTGTTTTTGTCCGCTCCGGCAGCTCTTCAGCAAACTTTTGATGACTTTCCTTGGCATTTTGTGCTTTTTTGTGCTTTGAGATGAGCTTCAGCTTGCCATCTCTGTGGAGTGGGAAGTGGGTGGCACAAATTGGTGCTTTTTACTGTAATGGCTGAATACTCAGAGCCAGTGTAAGTGAGCGGACAGGACTTTATTTTTTTTTTTATTATCTCTTACCTTACACCGTCACAGACTCAGACAAATAGCTAACCCCACTTCCACGGAAGAGGTGACAGGCAGTTTCAGGCATGACAAACCACTCTGGAAAAGTTTGTTGATAAGGCCTGCATTATGTTTGGAGTAGTACTCTTTATGCAGTCTGAGCAGACTTCTTTTCTAATAAGCCAGGTGCAGTTGATCTCTCTGCTTCACCTCTGTGCGTCACCTCTCATACCTGCACCTCCCTCGATATTTACCTGGCATGGATATTGGAAGTGCAGTTAAAAACATCTCTTTCTTTGTACTCTTGACCATGTGTAATATATCGAGTGGCTCTCTTGACTTTCGATAAAAACGCAGCGAGTCATTATTGATTCACACATGGATAAACATTTCCTCCTGACCGCTACCTTGGGTTGCACTCATCAAGCAGCCTCCCCTCTAACTACTGTGTGCAGGACTCAATAAACCTTATAATTACTTTGATTCACCAATCATGGTGAGATTAATTAGGCCCTGTGTTTTTATGAGCAAAGTGATTACCGGCATTCAAGGAATTTGTTTTGTCTTTTGCCTTCCAATAACAGGAAGCGAAAGTCAAGCAATGTTTGTTTCCCATCCAGTTTGGGAAAAGTCCACAAGAAACAAAGCGTCATGTGGCTGTGTGAGCCTGCCTACTGCAGGTGTTGATGTGTACTTTAGTGTGTGCCGCAGGCAACTTTTTGTATGTGCGTGTGTGAGTGTTCTAAAGAAAGGACATGGCTCAGCTTACAGATGTCACATTACACACACACTCACACTCACACACATATAACCCGGTGGCGACTAGGCTCCTCTTACCAAGGAGACAGATCAATGCAGTTAGGACCCAGTGCCAGTGTAATGTGTTTGTTTACCTTAGTTCAGAAAGCCTGGCTCCTCCTGAGCACCGAGACAGACAGACCCCCCCCCCCCCTCACAACCACCACCACTTCTTCAAGCATCCCCCCACCCCTCCCCCTCTGTCTTTTCATAATTGATCAGGAGGTGGCTGAGATCCCTGAGGGGTAAAGACATGGCAACTTTTTTTTCTCCTCATTTTTTTCTCTCTCTCTCTCTCTCTCTCTCTCTCTCTCTCTCTCTCTCTCTCCCCCCGTCTTTTCCTCTTGTTTGCTCAGGATCTCAATGTACTAGTTCAAACATTGTTCCCACCAGCTGGCAGAGCTGCGCCATATGCACGCCCTGTCAAGGCAGCTGTTGTCATGGATACTGGCAAGCACCAGAAAATAAAATAAGCACCCCTGATTCCTGAGGAAGTGTCACTCTCCGTCTGAGTTTTATTTATTTTTTTTGTATTTCTTGCTTCTCCTCCTACTGGTCCTCTTCTTTTTTCATCAAAAAAAGAAACACCTGTGAAGTTGTTGTGTTGTGTGTGTGTGTATACGTGTGTTTTTCTTTTTCTTTTTCTCCTCTCCCACTTGATGCTCGTGGGCCTAAAGAATACAAGGTATACGGCGGCTGTGTGGAGCAGCAGCAGTAGTAGCAGCTGTGCACAATGTTCTTTTCTGCCAGACTCTTTCATCCATCTGCTCTTGAAGAATTGGAGTGAAGCTGCTAGCCCAGCTGCCACCGTACCTGTGAAGCTGGAGCTTGCTCGTCACACACATCCAGTACACACACACACAGCCAGGCGGGAGGGGATCTGTAATCCCATCAAACCCTAGAGAAATAAATTACGCCACATCCCAGCCTCTCTGATTCTTATCATCTCCATGTCTGGCAAACACATCAAACAGTGATGATGACAGATTTAACAATTTAAAATTTATGATTTGTCAATTTTTTTTCTTGCCATGTGTAAACAGTTGGGAACGAATTCCATCAGGCTGGGAATGGTCTATCTTTCTCTATGTACCTGTCCATCGTTCTTTCCATCCATCGCCCATCCTCTTCTCATAAGCATCGCATAGTGTGAAACCTGGGCTCCTAGTTAATTCACTCTAAATGTAATCTGATGTTGATTTTGTCAACTTTAATTACAGCTCCCAGGGACACTTCACATGGTGCTGCCTCTACTTCAAATTGATATTATGAATATGCAAATTTGGTGGTAATTTGCAGAGAGAAGTGGGTATTTCAGTTGAGCACACACTAGACAGGTCAATTCTACTGACGCCCTGTCTTTTTTTCAGCCCACCACCCCCTCCACTCTCTTCTTCAGGGGTGCTCTAGACAAACTGTATTTATCCTTGATCACAGCTCTGTGAATTGTTACTAAAACGTACCTCCAACGTAGTGTTAACCACGTCAGAATGTGTTGCGGAAAATAGCATTTGATGTTTGACAGGTTTTTCACTCAGAGATGACTGTTTTGTCCCTGAAAATGTGAATTACCTCTGCTGTCAGCTTCAGGGAAATCTAATATTTTATGTTCAGTGTCTCTTTTTCTCTCTTTTTTTTCATACTGTCTTTTGTCTTTTGTTCCTCTCTTCGCAGGCCCTACAAGCAGCAAGGCAATTACTCTTGCAGCAGCCAGGCAGTGGCCTGAAATCTCCAAAGAGCCAGGACAAGCAGCGTCCACTGCAGGTAAAGCAGCTCCCCGTCTAATCTCTTAAGTCCATCCATAATACATGCTCCTCCGAAAAGAAGATTTCCTCTGTTCCACAAGTGTGTTTGATTTGCCAACGCAATCCTCGGACCTGCCATTGGAATCCTAAAGCTGGACAAGCCAGTCCCCAGGAGGCTAAGCGTCACATAGACACAAGAAAAACACAGCACAGATAGATCTCAGAGAGCAAAGTTTCATCCTTTCGCCATCTGTTCAGTATACATTTTATTTGTCAGTGAGGCCTCCATCGAAGTGGACAATAATTAATAGTATATCCAAAGGCTGTATAGTAGGATGACAAATTATTTGATCTGTATGCTTTTCTACACTCGATCCATGGTATTGTTGACACAGGAAGTTCCAGAGGTTAGTTATTATTTGAAACGTCGGCCTGACTAGTGGGTTACAGAGACAGCTCATTTTAACTTGCCTGTCATTTTTCACTTTTCACAACTAATTTATTTATTGATTATTAGAGCTGTCTATTTCTGTTGTCAGTGGTTTGGAAAAGGTCACACATATGCATGCACACACACACACACACACACACACACACACACACTCACATGCACGCGCGCACACACACACACACACACACACACACACACACACACACACACACACACACAACCAAACCGTTGCACACCTACACCACACTCACACATATATACACATTAACACATAGGCTGCAGTCCTCTTTCTTCCTAATGTTAAGATTTTTCTCACTACCGAGTCTTTTCCTTCTGCTTGTTTAAGCCAACAAGACAGTTAGTTAGTTTTTCCTGCCTCAAATTATGTAAGGCCCCTTGACATCTGCTCCATGTTTTATTATTAGTATTTTTTTATTTAATTTATTTTTAGCCTGTTTGAAATTGAAGTGTGGGAGTTTGTGCCCTCCACTCAGCTAATAAGTACTATCAAGGAGCAATGGTTTACCTCATTAGGGGCTCTGTGCATTTCATTAATGTCAGGAAAATTGGCGTTAACCTCACCCGTTGATATTTTCAGAGTCTAACAATGGCGACACCTTCAATTGGAGTCACACCCCTGTGTACCTAATTACGTACTGGCGAAAAGATAAGGTTGGCAAAGACTCAGTCATGCTTTTGCATTTAAATAATTCAACTCAACCTCATCAAGAGTGTTAATAGTATCAGTATATTCACACATAATGATAACGGAATTATAAATACATTTTTTAAGGGTTTTTATTTATTTGAGTGTACAGTATATTTTGGTATGTATTTAGCTGTGTGTGTGTGTGGGGGGGGGGATAATTGTCAATTAAACAATAGCTCTCTGTAGCTTATTGCTAGGGTCCATTGCACTTTTTCTATTTGAGGTTCTGTATGCCAAAGCGAAAAGATTCAAACAAATGGGATCCTGATCTACAAATACCTGCATAGTCACCAAGTACAATACAGACTTGACAGGAGGAACAATATTGAATGAGAGCAGTGTGGGTACATGATAACCGTCAGCCCATGTCCATGCCCCTGCCTCTAATAACACCAGCAGATGGTAAATATTGAATATTTACATTTGCTTACTCCATCCTTGCCTCGTGTTGGCGATATGAATCAATATGAATCAGAGGGCCTGCCGATCGGCCCGTCCTCAGCTCCCAACTAATCCATCTGTTGATCCAGCCTTTATTAACATCCTCACCTCTTTGTTCCAAAAAGTCTCCATGCAGAGAGTCACAGGAGAGGCACTGCTGACTCTCCCAGAGATACACACTAGCACAAACAGGGCTCATTTTTACAGTGGAAATATGCTGCCCTTGAATCCACTCATTTCAAATGACATTTTAGCTGTAATACTCCAGAGTGCAAATATCAGTATAAAGCAGTAGAAACTCTGACTTGATTAAAAAAGCCTTGTTTTGCTATTCTTATTGTTCTATGTCTTCTCTCTTTTCTATTTTTGTCTTGAGGGAGTTTACACAATAAAGTTGCATTATTTACCTAGATTATGAGGCCACAATGGGTGCTATAGTGCAATATTTTATTAGCTTCACAACTTGATAAGACTCCATGGCAATCAAGCTGCATGTTTTCCACTGGAGGAAGCTGGCGGATTGATCCCCTTGTATGAATAGTGCAGTAGAAAGTGAGGAAAGGATTAATATTACCATGACATCCTGCTTATGGTAGAGATACTGATAAATCCTCTGCCAGTCTTTTTTCCTCTTGTTCTCCCATCTTTGGTATTTAAGAGCGGGAAATGATCCATAGATCATGGCATGTAAATTATTTAGTACACAAGCATCTAAGTGCCTCAGCTTGCAGTTTTAATTACGCGTATTAGCGGCTAAAGGCTCTCGCCTGACTAATTCTATCTGCTCGCTCATCGCTGCTGCTCAGGAGTTGATGATGCGGAGGCAGGCAGCTTTGGCATTCACATGCATGCACACATAAAAAAAAAAAAAAACTGTCCCACAAACACACATACAAACACACACACAAGCTGCTTCTCCACATTTGCGTAATGTGACAGGTCTATTATTACACAGTAAGCCCACGGGAGCACTCAATAAACACCTATTTCTCCCTGTAAATCCCTCTTCCTCTGCCATGCTGCTTACACGGCTCTCCCAAGGCACACAACACCCTCTCGTCTCTGCTCCATTCTCCTCTGCTCCTCGCTCTCCTCCTCTCTGTGGCAATATCCCCCCTCTGAAAGGCATTTATACACTGACATTTGGAATACAAATAAAGAAATGCGGACAAGGAGAGGCGGAGAGGATTACAGTGGCCTATGAATCTGACAGTTGTTTCACTCGCTCACACACACACACACACACACACACACACACACACACACACACACACACACACACGTGCATAATGCATCTACACATACAACAACTCATACACAAGCACAGTGACAGTTACTTAAAGTTTTTACATTGCCAGAAGTGACTTTATGCAACTCTCGTTTGTTAGTGGCTCTAATGATCATTATTTATAAGGAACAGGGCAGAGCTGGATTTAAAGCAGCTTGACACCTGGTGGGTGAGCAGGTTTTAAATGACTAGAAATCCCACGAAATAAACTGTAACCACACCAGGTATTCAGGCGACCCAAACACACAAGACTATCTTACCACATCTCCTCCTAACATGTCGCCGTGAGGCTCTAATTGTGACACAACCACCACCTCTATATGTCAGGGGGCACATATAAAACAGCTAGAATGACCCCCTAACTCTGTCTCGTGAGTGTGTCAGATGGGGGCTTGACAGTGTGAAGGTACCCCCTGACCCCTCCTCCCAGTAGTTAAAGCGTAACTCTCGCCATATGCAACCTAGGGTCTTTTTGTGAATGTACAGGAGTCAAACTTTCGTTTAAAAGCATATTAAGGACGGAATCACCACTTTTAAGATTTACCGTTTTTTCGGTCAAATGGCCTTTTGAATGGGAGTGCTAGGGGCACTTTTATGCTAGCCTCAAAATAGCTATTTTTAAAACACTAAGAAGGCTCGACAAAACATGAAACTTTGCTCCAAGTATCACCAGGGGCTCTACACCTTAATGAAAGCATTGACAACATTGTTTGTGTACCCAGAGTTTACTAAAAAAGGTTTTGAGCAACTCACGTTAGCTGTTGTTGTTTACACTATCCGCCATTTCCCAGTCAAAAATAGGCAATCTCCGAATGCAATGAATGGACTCCATAGGAGGAAATGTCATTCTTATATGAGGCTCCTTTTTCAACTACAAGGTCAATATTGTGTTTCACTAACGACAAAACAACGAATTATCCATGCATTTATATGGAACTAAGCTTTTGGAGCTTTCCATCTTTACTCCCTCGACTATTTTTGACTGGCTCGATAGACGGCGACCGGAAGAACAACAGCTACAGTGAGTTGCTCAAAACCTTTCTTTTTAGTAAACTCTGGGTACACAAACAATGTTGCCAATGCTTTCGTTAAGGTGTAGAGCCCCTGGTGATTCTTGGAGCAATAAATGGCTAGCATAAAAGTGCCCCTAGCACTCCCATTCAAAAGGCCATTTGACCAAAAAACGAAAATACGGTAAATCTTAAAAGTGCCGATTCCGTCCTAAGTATGCTTTTAAACGAAAGTTTGACTCCTGTACATTCACAAAAAGACCCCAGGTTGAATTTTGGCAAGAGTTACATTTTAACATCCAATTCTTAACCATGCAAAACCTGACAGCTTACCACGGGCAAGTGTTGCAACTGCTGCTCTGCCCCTTTCACACTATCAAGCTATGAATACCTTTTTACAAGACTAATAAACTCAGTCCCATCTGTGTAATGCTCTGCTCTAACTAGGAATGAAAAATATTTAAGGTTTTATAGTTGGTTTATAGATTGGGAGAGATGTTGGTGTAGCCCTGTTTTCTGTGAATTCTACAGCTTTCTTGCCCAGGCCAGTCAGATTGGTTGTGGGCACTGGGCCATCCTAAGTGTCACACTTTTAAAGGTCAGGTCCACACATTCTCACAACTGAGCCTCGATAGCAGAACTCATCTGCTTATTGGCTTTCATCCGGAACACACACACACACACACACACACACACACACACACACACACACACACACATACACACACACACACACACACACTCTCAACCACACACAGATGCAGAGAAAAGGGCTACGACGCTAGGCTTGAGTATAGGTTAGTTGACTCCAGTGTGCGTGGTTAAAGGATGGTAGTTCACATTTACATTTATGAATATATCTTTCCACTGCATCCCCTCTGGTTGCATCTGAAAATAGAGAAAAATTATCACTGCGAAGGGGAAAAAAAGGGGGAAAAATATTATGTTATTCATGAGGAAAACTTCTGTTGACTGAGAGAGAAAAGAGAAAAAAAACGTCAGCACATTTTAAGTCAAACACCCTTGGTTACTGCTTTTGTAACCAGAAAACAAGATTTTTTTTTTCTCACTCCCCATCTCCCTCCCCACCTCTCTTTCTTTCCCTGCATTTACAACACCTACAGGACAAGATTGCTAAATTGCGAGGACAGAGCAGGTTCATCATTGTGATGCAAAAGAAGTTGAAATGCAACCCTAAGGCGAGGTAGCTGAGTTTGGGGGATCAAGAGAAAGTGAGAGGGAGGGAAGGATAAAGAAAAAAAGTAGCTCAGACCTTTGATGTAGCAGCAACAAATTTACCTTGTGACAGAAGATACATGGGTGCAATAAACGAGTTATACCAGCCCTTACACATGCAATCAGATGATTCTGGCCAGGGTGTTAATTGGATCCTAACCGGCAGATCTGATACGCCTGGGCCCCGGTGGTGAGGGGAAAGCCTTTCCAAGTGATGAACTATAATTCACTGAGCTGCTTGAAGCACTTGTAATTTACTGTGTGTCACTGATGAAGAGGCTGATCCAGTGGAGGCCATATTACCTGCAACATCAGAGGGAAGTGTCGTTCCCCCCCCCCCCCCTCGCTCTCACTTGTACTCTCTCTCACTTTCTTTCTATTCCAGCAGTCTCCTCTCGCTGCACTTTTTTTATTCTCTCCCCCTCTATCTGTCGCTCCCATTTACTCTTGAAATATGTGCACCTGCAGGGTGGAATCAGTCGGGAGTGAATTGAGCCAGTTTAATGATAAAGGTGTATCTTGTGTACTGATAATGACACAAACAATGTGCACAAGCAATGTCACACAGCTACAGTGTTGTACACTACATTCGAGGGGCTTAATCAATGACTATCTGCATTTAGAGATAAATCAATATGGAAATTGTGCTAAGCCCGTCCCAATCTCCTCAGGCATTTTTATTAGAGGCTTTTGCATGATGGGTCTTTATGTTATGATAAATTGCACTTCCCAAGCACTGCTGCCAAACTGCTATGGAAATTGATTTAGGAAAACATCCAGTAATCTACTTAGCTTCAGTCCTGACAATCTAGAGTATTGATCTCCCTAAGCTGAAAACACGTGTGTGTGTGTGTGTGTGTGTGTGTGTGTGTGTGTGTGTGTGTGTGTGTGTGTGTGTGTGTGTGTGTGGCTCCTATGTGATTTTTACATAGTAAACACACATGTACTTTTTGAAGACCACACACTTGAACTTCACAGTGAGGCCCTCACCAGGCCAGCTGCCCTGTAGCCCTGGTGGTCCTCAAGTGGAGAGTCCCAGCTATCAATAATCGTGTGGCCATATTTGGCAGTAATTGGCTAGTAAATGAGAAGTGTCAGCCGAAAGGGGGTTGAGAGGTCAGAAGTCCAAATGCTATGAGGGGGGTCTGAGTTTGAGCCCCCTGGGATGCTCAGATTGAGATGAAATAGGGGTGGGGGATGGCGGTAGAAGGGGTTTCTCCCTTTTTTTTCTCTGGATTTCTTTCTGTCTCTTCCTGTGTGTGAAATGAAGCTGGTGGCTTAATTAGCAGTGACTCTCCCTGCCAAGGATCCACAGTAATTACCGACTAGGACCCTTCCATTTCTCATTGCCATTATCTTAAGCGGTGTCTGTAGCGCAGCCCAGTCCCCCGTCCAGTGCTACAGGAACAACCTCTGTCGTTGATAACCGCCCCGTGTTCGTTGCCCCAGAAATGTTTATGGCCGACATCTAATCACCAGTTTCCCCTCTGCTTATTACTGCTAAGTGAATAAAATCAAATAAAAGGAATTCCTCTCTGCTGGACTTTAATTGTTTAAGTTTGAACTCTGATACACCATTTATCTCCTGATTTTGGTAATTTGAGTCTATAAAAAAGTCATTGCTGTATAGATAAAACGCCTAACTGTGGAGGGGGTGTAATTGCTGAAAGAGCATTTGTCCAGATAGTTCGAGTCAGACTTACTGTGTTAGCCAGCAGCATACAGCGGAGGTGTGGTGTTTTGTATTTAATGGCAGAATGCCCACTTAAGTCAAACATAACGAGAGACTTGGGTGCCAGCTTTGCCTGGAAGAAATACCTGAGCTCTCTCCGTGGAAGAACTTGACCTTTTGCGAGGCATTGGACAGGCTGGTTACAGACTGCGGGTGTGACAAGAGTGGTGTAATGATCTGCTTGTTCTGGTGAGGGCCCCACCAGTGTTTTCACATCAGGAGCCAATTTAAAGGTCTTTTTTTTTGCTCTCCAACTTTGAGGGCGAACCACATGGCTTCAAAGTTAATGTCAATACAGCTCATCGTTCTCTTTAAGACAGGGCACATAAACAAACAGGGTTCAAATGGTGAACACAGTTAAAAACAAGCATATTTCTTCCAAATGTTTGCAAAGCAGTGGTTACAATCAAATGACTTGTTCAAAAGTAATTTGCAAACTGTTCTCTTCCATCCAAATGTGCTCTATTAAAAACAGGAGAAGCACCTTTTCTGTTATTAAGGTCCCCAATGGCCACATCAGCTGCAGCTAATTTCAAATGATTTAGTAAATCCCATTAATATTTTTTTGTGCACCAGTGTTGGAAATATATCCTTTTGGATTACAGAGAAACAGAGACACAGCCCAATTGGATACCATGGCGCCTCTTCTATGAGAGTCTATTCGCGGTGTGTGTGTGTGTGTGTGTGTGGATGTTTACGCCACTGCCATCGTCTAGTAAATGCTCATTAATTTTATCCCTTCGTGGTAAAATCATTTCTATGAGAGGCAATTCAGCCTCCTGTTCCTTTCAATTCACCGCTCACGTCAATCAAGCCCTCGTGCAGTATCCTGCAAAATGGAGGTGTTATATTCCTGCAATTATCATGTCATATACTCGAAAATGTAAATGAACGTGTGTGTAAAATTAAATTTATGGGTTGTCAGTGAAGAATAAGAACCAGGAGAGCAATTACTTATCTGCTTTCATCTTGGAGCCTCTGATACGTCAAGCAGAAAAGCATGCAGTTAAATGCTGGAATTAGCATTGTGCTGCACTTCACAATGGGCCAGTGCCTTTTCTCCCCTCTCTTTCTTCCTCCTGCCTTTTCTCCATTTTCCTTTACCTCTTTTTATTTGGAGCACCGGAGAAATGAACATGATTACCACACATTATGTCTCTTAAAAAGCTAACGAAAAGTGTAAAAGGAGCTTCCGTATTTCATAATCTGGTTGTTTGCCATTTTTTTTTCTGCTGTTCTTTGTTGAAGTCTTGTTTGGATTTACAAATTGTTGCTGAAGCAGCATTATTCATGTACATGTATCTTAATGCTTCTATTTTACCACTTACACAATGAAGAAACAGTAAGAAAAAGGAATTTATATTTAATTCCACATTATGTATGCATGTGCATACATTTGTGCTAAATCCTACATGTCTAAGCCTGCATCCCTTTTGTGAACCAAAACATCTTTGTGCTAGCATCCAATTAATAGTCTTAATGAGTGCATCACTCATGTTGTTTCTCAGCTGCACTCGTCCCATTGTCACGGCATCCAACACAAAACCGGGAGTGACTGCGGGGGTAATTACTTACCAAGCAAATGTACCTTTAAGGGTTAATAACATTGAAGGTGTAAGCACAGCATTTGCATAATTACACATGGACTGTTTAATTTGCAACTTTTGACGGCTTTTGTTCAGCACCTCGCTTATTGTGAATGCATTTTCTTTTGGCACTCTTGCATGGAGGAGTCCAGAGAAGAAAAGAGATATACCACAACATCCTCCTCCTCCTCCTCCACCTCTTCCACCTTAGATGGAGTCCCTTCTCTCTAAGACCCTAATGAACAATGGAGGCAGGATTTGTTTGAATATGAATATGAATGTGCAGCGGGGCCGGCTGGAAGTTGACCTTCAGCTGTGATTTTCAGTTCATCAGGATTAGTCAAGGCGGGCGATCAGGAGCCACTAATGCATAATGACTTCTAAAATGAAAAATGTGTAGTGACCATGCAAATGTCTCAGCTAATCAAAGAGGGGGGAAAACCTGGGGTGGGGGGTAGGCATTGAGGAGAGGAGAGCTAAACAAGGACGTGTCAAGGCCTGACAGAGAGAGAGAGAGAGGGAGGAAGGAGAGACATGCATGGAAAGTAATCAAGGCAGCTTGATTAGCTGGCAATGAGGACAGGGATGTCTTATTGGCCCCTTGACACGCCATATAGGCTAGCTACTGTCATGGCCGCTCCATGCCAAACACTGTCGCAATTAGCGTCAGCGAAGGTGTTACTACATGTTGATATTTTAATTGTGTTATAAAGCTTGTCTCTCATCTTGAATCATTGTTGACAAGATGCAGCATTCAGCCCCACAAAAAATGTAACAGTGGTACATTGGTTTGCTAGAAGCTGATAGAATTACATTTTAAAGGTCATATAGGGAAGGAAGATGTGATTTGAGTCACTTCAATCAGTCAAGTGAAGCGAGTCTACACTAGTCGTATTTAGTCAAGGAGAATCAACTGGTGAACCATTGTGTTGTTGCAGTGTATTGGATACTAACTTATTCACTTATGTTGATTTAGTTTTTCCCAAACGCCACTGAAAAGTCAACATCATTGAACACAGTATTTCTTTTTTTTTTTTTCGTTACAAAATTGTTACATTTTTAAGCAGCCACAAGGAGCCGAAACTCCATAATCTGAGTGTTAGCCCACACTCGGCTGTGAGAATGTGCGAACACAATCAAAGACCAGAGAGAAACGTATCCTCTTGATCTGCCGTCTCAGAAGTCGCTCACGCTGCCGTCTTAGAAGAATTTTGTGGAAATACAGGATATGTATCTTTGTTTTGTTTTGGTGAAGTTCTTCTACTGGATTTTGACAGCTTGTATTTTAATGATTATCTCCTAAAAATGACATACATATTTCAACAAGGTGTGTCGACAGAGAGAAAGAAACAATTGTGCTTTTGGCTGCTTTTGTGAGAATGTAAAACTCCAAAAACCTTGTTCACTGCAGAAGGTATCTAGTAAAGAACCTCAATGCTACATAAACGGAAGTCTTTTTTTCCATATCCCCCCCCCAAACATAAAATATTGCCCAGGGTTGAACCCCCAACCTCCAAGCCACGACCCACCTTCATCATGCTGATGTGTCCGCTTCATCAGTGTAGTTTTAATCAACTTTAGAGTTGTGCATTTTCACGCTGTTCCACAACAGAAGCACTGACAGGCACGCTAAAGTGGGGGAGTTCAAGGGTCCTGCTAATTAAGGTCTCCGTCTATTTAAATCTCTTACTTTTCCCAGCGGGGTGGAGGCAGAGCAAAATAAGATGAGCAACACAAAGGCACAGCACCCATCTGTCCTTCAGCATCTCTTCTAGGCTGCCAAGCGTCACGGCCATGGGAGGCCTGCTCTCCCTACCTCTCAGTCACCAATTACCACACTCCCAGTAGATCCATGCCAGTAGGCCTGACGCACGTCTCCGATGCTCTATTTTTCCAACTTTTCTCCTTTTTTCACTCATCCCTCTATCCATTTCACACCTATGCTTTCATTGTTTACCCTTCTCTCCTCTCTTTCTCACCCTCTCTCTTGTTCATCACCCCTCTTTCTACCTTTTTCTTTTCTTACTTTCTCCGTTCTGCTTCTCATGCCACCCCTTCCTCTCTCACCCTCCCTGTCCAGGTTCCAGTGTCAGTGGCCATGATGAGTCCCCAGGTGATCACGCCGCAACAGATGCAGCAGATCCTCCAGCAGCAGGTGCTCTCCCCCCAACAGCTCCAGGCCCTGCTCCAACAGCAGCAGGCTGTAATGCTGCAGCAGGTACACACACTCACACTTGAATGCATGCACCCTCCGACAAACATTTAGGGACAAACACTGTGGCAGCATGCAGACGTACGTGCACCTGGATGCAAGCCGTGTCCCATCAGAAGTAGGCTGTAGATGCACACAAACAGACACCGAGAAGTATGCATGATTTCCCACACCTACACACTCACAAAGCGGCACACATACATTCACTTACAATGACCTGCAGAGACACTACACACTCATTAAAACTTAAAACACCCTCATTTGGCATTACGGTCTGATGTGTGTGCAAACATACACCTTAACACGTGTACCCCTCACACAACCCTGAGTCACTCCTGTGCTCCAGTGTATAGCATCCACCAGTCGCTCGTGCCAACTCACAACAGCCCTGTGTCCTTGACACGCTTAGCAAGAGGAATCTGAAACTGACGTACATGTTCATGTCACCTCTAATTAACAGTCTCGAGTGTGTCGCTGGTTCAATTCCCTGACAAGCATTCATCAGGGACTGAGATAGTAGGGCAAAGTTGGGTTGAACACCAAGAGCTGAATGATAGGTGACGGATGATGTAATATTTGGAAACAGCTTGAGAAAGCACACACTTGGCACAGTCTCGTGTCAGAGTTTAAATTCATTTCTCATTCATAGATTTGATTAAGGGAGAGAGAATTGTTTAATTAAGAATGTCAGTCATTTTGATTATTCCTCTTCATTAAGAGCACTCAGACTCCAGATTTGGTTTCAGAACAGTAGTATGCTTTAGCACTGCCTTTTTCACAGCAACCAAAGACACTTACAATGGTACACTTAACATGTTTAGTTTACATGTTGTTTGTACAGTGTTATAAATATTACATGGACGGTCTTAACATTGCAAAGTTCATAATTTTGAATGGAAGCTGTCATACAGAACATTAAGCATTTATAGTCCTAACTCAACAGAAATCACATGGTCAAAACCTGTACTTAGTCTGCATAGAGTGAAGTTCTGTTGTTGATTTATGTTGATTAAGTGACTACAGTAAGAGTTGTAAAACATGCTCCAAGGACTTAATATTAGCGTCTCTAAAACCATGTGGATATGTCTGTGTTCAGTTAGTGGAGAAATGGACCAAGCATTCCGCTGGCCTGCTTCATGGACTTCTTTCAGGCCAAAACACCATCTGAAGATTATATTAAATAAAACAGAAATTATTGTCTAAATAGCTGTCATAGTATGTGTGTTAAAGGTATCAGTTCAATGTAGCAAACCTGTTTCTGAGACGGTTTATTCTGTTTATTTCAGCTACTCCAAGGGAAGCCAGTGCACTCTGGCAGCCAAATGTGTAGTTAATATGATGAATTGTTGCCCCCTACAGAACTGTGGGACTATTAAAAGTCCATATGGAGAGGACTGTTAAAGACAGCTACGATACAAATGCCAAAAGCAGTAGAAAATGTTATTTATAATGTGCAACAGTTTCAGAGCTGAAAAAGTGCAGGCTTAGGAGATGATGTCTAGTTAATTGTAAGGTACCTACTTTGGGGGGGGGGGGGTTGCAAGCAATTTGAATTAGTTATACATCCCCAAAATGGCATAAAGTCTGAGTAATATCATCATCAACATTGAAAATAAATCCTGGAGCAACCCTCCTTCATGGCCTATGAATATAACAGCATTATTAAGGGCTATAACTGTACATGAGACCATTTGGAGATGTGGACTTAGACAAATATGTATATTCACTCATTCTCTTACTCTTTACTCTTTTCTGTGTGCGTGTGCGCGCGTGTGTGTGTGTGTGTGTGTGTGTGTGTGTGCGTGTGCGTGTGCGTGTGCGTGTGTGTGTGTGTGCAGCAACACCTGCAAGAGTTTTATAAAAAACAACAGGAGCAGCTTCATCTGCAGCTTCTCCAGCAGCAGCACCCTGGCAAGCAGGCTAAAGAGGTAGGTACACCACATACAAACATCATTATCATTAACACCACACAATCAATGATTAACATTTGATTGAAGTCTGTAAATCCATTCTCATTTTGTCAACCATGAGCACACCTTTCCTTTTGTTTATTAACTTCAGATGATTTCTGGTTTTATAATTACATTACATTATAACAAAATCAACTGGTTCATTTGCTTTTGGTGAGTAGACAAAACCCCCCAAACAAGTGACATTCACACACAGACACTGATTTCTAGAAAGAAGACCAGAGACAAAGGTCCTGGGTCCAACTCGTTAAGAACTGTTTCTGTGGCCATACAAACACACATAAACATATACACCACCACTAAAGTTACAGTGTACGCCTCTCATAAATCACAGTGACAGGCAGCCAGTCGACAGACATGGCTTTGTCTCCTTCTCTCTGGCTATCAGAGAAGAGGAGATGAGCATAACAGCCTTAGCCACATTTTGTAGCCGTTGTGTAGCGTCACGCGGCGTTGAACCCTGAGATACCGTCCACGGCCACATCCAGGCAAATACTGTACGTGTGGAAGCAGTTAAATTGATCAGAAAAAGGTATCACATAGACACAATTTATTTTCTCTCTCTCTCTCAGTGTGTTGCACATCTCAGTGTCTCCTCAAGCAGCCCATTATGCTGCCCCTACAGGAAGCCGCAACTGACCTCCCGGCGGCTTTGTTTCTGTTTGGATTTGTGAATTTCAGGGGCCCCGCCATCAAATATGGAATAGAAATTGCTCCCTTATTTCTCTTGAGGCAGGGTGGGGGCAAGTAGGGGGGACAAACTGCCTTTCTTCCATCACTCCATTATGCAGCCTGTTTTCCAGTGAGCGCATCACAAGTTTTACTCCCCCCACCTCCATGCTTTTCCAGGTCCACCATGGTACACACATACAGAAACATGTGAGCATGACATGCTGTATGCACATACACATGTATATTGGAGAGGAAAGCAAATACTGACATACATCTACACTAGAAAGACTGAATATACTGCATCAAATGTGTGTACATAGTGTGCACTTAGAGCCAATTATTACCTGAGTTTTTTTTTTAGATTTAATGCTTCTGTTTCTCCCAAATATTCACTCCCTCTCTGACTTGTTTTGCCGCGGTGACACGAGTTTGATGTTTTTCATTTTGTTGTTGTTTTTGTTTTGCACAGGGCTTACGCAATTGCCTGTCTGGCCCAGTCATAAACAAGTCTGTGAAGCAGGCAAGCGTTGTGCATGTGTGTGCATATGTGTGTTTTTGCACTTGTGTCTATGCATTCACACACATGTGATGCTGCAAATCTCCTCACTCTGCCAACTCCCTCTGGCCACATAAGCTGAAACAGACAATCGGTGAAGGCGGGACAATTAACTATCAGGGGTGGTGGTGGAGGGGTGGTGGGATGGGGGATTATACCAGAGGCTTAGTATCATACACAATCACAAGCTACATACACTGACTGGCTTGAGAGTTGGTATATCAGCACAGCTGTGTGTGTGTGCGCGTGCAGACATTAGCACACACAAAGAGAGGAGAAGGCTGTGAGAACACTGTGGTACAGCCCAAAAAACAGGAGGGAAGACTAAGTGAGCAGAGAAAGAGGGAGAGCGTGCAGAGAGGCAGAAGAAGAGAGGTATAGCTAAGGTCACGGCAGAGGAGAGTGAGTGCAGACTCTCCGCACACACAGCACAAACACTGCTCCGTCTTCTCTCCTCTCCCACTCTCTGTTGTTAATTTGTCTGTAATTTTCCCTCCCTCCTCTTCTCATCTCTTTGCTCCTCTCCTGCTCCTCTCTTCCGCCTCCTCCTCTCTATAGCAACAGCAGCAGCAGCAGCAGCAGCAGCTGGCCGCCCAGCAGCTCGTCTTCCAGCAGCAGCTCCTGCAGATGCAGCAGCTCCAGCAGCAGCAGCACCTGCTCAACATGCAGCGGCAGGGCCTTCTCTCGCTGCCTGGGCCCGCTCCCGGCCAAGCTGCCCTGCCCGGACAAACCCTGCCCCAGTCAGGTAAGAGGAAGAGGAGGGCCGGTAGAAGAGAGGAGAGGCAGTGGGAGGAAGAGGGAGGAGGCACTGTAGTTGGTTTAATCTTGAGCATGTGACTTGCAACAGTGGTGGTCACATGCTTCCTGTGTTTTATCTGCAGGTGTAAGTGTCATTGTCCCTTCCTGCTGTCACATTTCCATCTTACATCTTACTTCCATCTTCTGTCTTCCCATCCTGCCTGTTTTTGTTTTTCTCATTGGTATGCACCTGTGTCCCCCCTGCGTTATCTCAAAGTATGTCTGTCTGTATGCCTTCCCCTCATTGGTATGCTCTTCTGCCATCCACTTTGTCCCTAACTCTCCACATGATTGTTTTGTTTAGTCTTTCATTCTCACACTTCCATTCTCTCTCTTCTTGTCTGATTGTGGCTTTCTTTGTCTACCTCTGTTTCTCTCTCAGCTCTGCCTCTGTTTGTTGTTTTTCCATCTCTGTTTCTATTCCCCCGTTCCCCAACGCCCTCTATCCTTCCCTGGTTGTTGTTGTTGTTGTTGTTGTTGTTGATGTTGTTGTTTATTGCCTTCACTGAGAGCCAGGGTGAAGAGAAAGAGATGAATAAAAGGACAGAGAGAAAGAGAGAGGAGAGAGCAGGCTTCATTTTCTTCTCCTTAGCCAAGTAAACACCTATGTTTGTTGTTAAAATGGCGCAGGCAGAAAACAACAGGCAGGAAGATGTTAGAAGGAAATCAATTAGTTAGCCAAGCTGAAAACAGCAGTGTACAATGCTTGTTTATCTCAGATGGAACATGCACACACTCATTGTCATCAATGTTTTATAGTTCTTCCTCGTTGAAAACACACAAGTCTTTAGACTGAGGACTACACAAGTGATCTGTTAACAGGTTAAAATCAGTATCTAACTGGGCAGAGAAGCAGAAGAACACACTTGGTTTTATTGAGCAGTACAGTTTGAGTTCAAATTCAGGTCTGCAGTAAAGCAGTACAAAATGAAGGCCTTGAGTCTTGCAGTGTTATACTAACTTTATAACTTTTCTGATTGTTTAACGTTTGCTAGAGTTTGCATTTAGTTGAGCAGCCTTATTGATACCAAATACTGTACACGTTAAGTTCAATTGTCCCTTCCTCCTCTTCCTTTCCTCTCCCCTTCTCCCTTCTCTGTCTTTGTTTCCCTGTCTTTTCTCTTTTTCCTCTCCGTCTTGATTTCTGCAGCTGGCCTAAGCCCCGCAGAGCTCCAGCAGTTGTGGAAGGATGTGACCGGAGGCGGCGCTCACAGCATGGAGGACAACGGAATCAAACACAGCAACAGTGGCAACGGCAACGGCGGGGGTGGCGGCGGTTTAGACCTCTCCACCAACAACTCTTCCTCAACTACCTCCTCCTCTAATCCCGCCAAAGCATCACCGCCCATCTCTCACCATTCCATCGCCAATGGACAGTCCCCCGCCCTCAACCACAGAAGAGAGAGGGAAAGGGAACGGGAAAGGGAGCGAGAGAGGTAAAATAATTGAAATGTCATCCACCCATCTGTTTATGATCCAGCACCAAGGAAAAAGGCAGAGAAGATGAAAAGTTTGCTCCCCGTCACACAAGCTTGTTGTTTTTGTGCCATGATTAGATGTAGGAACACATCAGAACGCCGCACTGCCATCCAGAGGGTTTGTCCTCGTTTAAAATAACAACATTGTTACAAGAGGGAAAACATGATGTTTTGTTTATTTGTTCAATAGTTTATTAGTGTCTTGGTAATATTCAAAAAATAAGAGCCTTGTTCTCCCAGGGGACAACGCGTGCCATTGAACGCACTTAGCTTGCACACAGATATCAAAAGCAGGGAGAGGAAGCCATGCAGGCAGGCACACTTACAACAAGCCTCTCTGGCAGGCAAGACAAGGTAACCTCCTTGTACATTAAGTATTTAGTGCTTTCTCTCTTTTTTTCTCTTTTGAAAATTACCTTCTTTGCCTGCTTGTCATGTAAACAGAATACGTGATGCCTTGAGTGGCGTTTCCAGGATGTTTATCCTTGTGATGGCGTCTTTTATAAATGCACCCAGCACCAAAACACTGACTGTTCACATATCTGCCTATCTGGCCCATGCATTATTCAAAGGCTTTTCTTGGGCGATATTATAATAAGGACTTAGAGAAGCGGTGTGTGTGTCTGTGTGGATGCTTGGTAGAGACTCACACTGAAGGTGGAAGTGCTATGTAATTGGTTTAAAGTAGATGCTATCTCTCCAGTACCACTGAAGGTAGGCTTGAAAAAGATACCTTCAGAAGGAAGACAGAGAGAAAGAGAGAGGTAGGGAGGGAATGAGAAGAGAAGGAAGAAGGCAAAAAAAAAAAAATGTTTTATCTGTCTGTGTCCCGAGGGGTGTGTGGTGTCTCATAATGATCGAACAAGGAGTATTGTCAGGAGCACTGCTTACTAACATGCCACAGATCGATGTGGGGAAAACCCCTCTGTAAAACACAGTGTGAGCTCTGCCAGCACTAACACACACGCACACACATATTCATGGGCCACACACAGGCATGCATGCACATAGTAGTAGTCGGCGACCACACACATAAATGCACAGGCATAACCTATAAGCAGACAAACACACACACACATACTGTACACAACCCACTCTCATTCACATTTTCACACACAGACGGACGCACACACCAGTGCCAAGCCTAAAGGTTAAACTGTCATCTTTAATAGGATGTGCTGTCTAGGCAGGGTCGTAACTTATTTGGGTGCCATTTGAAAAACGCCAGAGCACCCCTGCCCCCATTGTCCTCAAAGAACATAAGTTACACAGAGTATTAATCTCCTGATGAAAATTATATGGCTGTCTGGATTTTTTATGTTTACTTGAAAGCATCCACCCCTCCTCCCCATAATGGCTTTACAAGATGGGATGGTGGCTGTGGTGGAGACGAAGCTACAGCTCACTCTAGGTTTCCTTTGGGGATGATGGCTCACACATTAGTCTACACTGTCTCTAATATAGTTTTATATTGTAATTGTTTAGAGTGATTGGAGATGAATAGTTAAATATGATAGCACACTGAATTATTCCTCGCATCTGGGTTTTCAAAGGTTTCCTGTTTTAGTCGTCCTCTGTTTGTTTCGCTTTCACTCTGTCTCTCCTTTTTAACCCTGGTTATTGAATAATTCAACTGAACTGACATGTTTTGACCCCTTTCTTGCTAATTTGGAACCTGACATGCACAAACCTCCTCAATCCTTTGCGGATTGTGTGATGAACTCGATGCTACCTTCCCCCTTCTTAATCCGACCTCCCTCCCTGGTCTTCTCCTTTTCACTTTCTTGTTTGTTTATTTTCTCTCCTGTCTTTTTCTAGTTCACTACATGAAGAAAGTGGAGGGACCCACCCCCTGTATGGCCATGGCGTGTGTAAGTGGCCCGGCTGTGAGAACATCTGCGAGGACTATGGACAGTTTTTGAAGTAAGAGCACACTGCAGTGACATAGATGTTATCCCAGAGATGATGTCTGCTCACCTCTCCCTGTTAACACCATGTGGGATGTTGTGTGTCTGTACTAGAATTTCTATTTTATTGTGAAAGACACAAAAGTTATCCCCTACACCACAGCACCTCCTTTCTGTGGGTACAGATGGGCCCAATCAAAAAAAAAAAACATCACTGCTTTTCAAAGAGCGCATTTTGACCTTCCAGACAGCCAGTTGACAGGGTTCAGCTCTAGCAGCGCAGATCCATAACAAATCTCCTTCCTGGCGTGGAAGGACCTGATAGGTTTGTGAAAAAGCATCAAAAGCTAATGGCAACTTGCACGGCCGCACACTTACCTCCACAACAAAGGCCCCTATTCACTGTTGTCATGGTGCAGGCGCCAGAGTGAATTAACTCTCCATGCTCCATCAACAATTTAGTTAATTAGCTCATTTGTAATTGGCCGGCTTTGTTGCCAGGATGTTAGTGGAGGAACATCAAAGGAAGAAGGTGTTTGCAGCACTGCCGATTACAGGTTATCACATTGCCACTCACCGAGAGTCTCTCTCCCTCTCTCTCTCTTTCTCTCTCTCTCTTTCTCACTATCACTCTTTCCCTGGCTCCCTGCTCTCACACAGAGAAGAAAAGAAAGGGAAAGCTTTAATTTGAATATTCTAATTAGATTTGTAATTAACTGTGAAATAACGATCTGGCGAGTGTTTTTCACGTGCTGTAAATGTCCATGTGAATTCGCATAAACTATTGAAATCGGGACATTGTTCCGGCGTATTTTCCGAATTATGCATTTCTCTACAGTGGTGTCTGTAATAAGTTGCAGAAAGCTGAAAAATGTACAGATACAAGAAACTAGTCCACCCATGGGGGAGCTGCTGTAGGATTTAGGTCAGACGTTTGCTAATTCTGCAGCAGCTTGTGAATTAAAGCTAAAAGGTGTATCTGTGAAATGAAATAACTCTAATAAAAAGAGTGTTTACCAGTCTTTGAAAGAGGCAGCCAGACATGACATTAAGCTGCATTTTCACACTCTATCAACACATACAATGCACTCAAAGGAACCGCAATTGACAGCGATGGATTTAAATGAATCAGAGGTGAATACATATTCCAACTATTGCCTGAAAAGTGTGTCTGCTGATCCCCTGTGGAAAATGTGCCACATGCATGTCAATGTCAATATCAGTTTTCTACAGCGCACATAGCACATCCATAGGCATCATCTAGTATAATTTTAGAAGCCGTGTAAATGAAAAGCCAAGTTGCTGTGTGCAATGCATTGTTCAACCTGGACTACATGTGCACAAGTCCAGGTAGAAGAGTTTGCCTTGCAGCTTGGGAACAAAAGTGCGTGTGAGGATGCAAGCCTGTATCAGATTAGCAGGTTTTCTGATATCTTGTCCTATCACCTCAGTACACTTACTTAAAGAAGACACCAGTCTATCCCTCTGCACTGTACGCTCTGTTCACACGCAAACAAAACCTAAGTCTGTGTGCTCTAAGGATACTGTGGTAGGTAGCTTAGCTCGGTTATTTAGGCAAGGGACACAGATACACTGTATAAAGCCATGTGCCTGTGAATCCGGTAAGCTGATAAGCCAATGCAAAAGGATGCACGGTTGTAAAGACAAACTGAGAGAGCGAGAAAGACAGAAGGAGAGAAAACTGGTAGATTTCGAACTTTAAAGCGAGAGCACAGGTTGGCAGACGGTTTTGTAAGAACACTTGCCAGAACATTGGCTGCTACAAAACAGAACAGTTTCTTGGTTCAGCTCCCCCCCTCCACCGATCCCTGCAAGTCAGAGGCTGGCTCTATACTGTAACCCAGCCAGCACATGAAAACAGGCACCAACAAAGAAGGCAGACTCGTCATCAGAACAAAGATGGCTGCTCGGTGGCGTGCCTCGGAGCAGTGATTGTTGGTGTCAGAGGGAGTCTTTTTATGTTTCCGGAGATGCCAGTCGGCTACACACACACACACACACACGATGCGCACATGCACACACACACACACACACACACACACACACACACACACACACACACACACACACACACAGGCACAGTTTAAATGGGGTTACATAAAGCGGGTGTCAGATTTAGATGACAGCTTAGATGTTGGTAGTTGGGAGTAGGTTACGTGGGCGGAGGGAGGGGGGTACACAAGTCAAGCTGGCATCTCATAGCTCGCTGTAGGAGTTCAGCTCAGCAGCGGTGACACGTTTAGTCATCTATTGTTTTGTTGCATGAAGAAACTTGTCAAGATCAGCATTTAATAGCTCTTCAGTGTGCTTTTAAGTGTTCTCACCTGGAAAAGGTAGCCGCGAGGTGGCTGGCACCCTGAATTAGCTCTCTGAAGTTCAAAATGAAATAATATTGCTTGGGAATGTTTTGTGTGTGTGTGTGTGTGTGTGTGTGTGTGTGTGTGTGTGTGTGTGTGTGTGTGTGTGTGTGTGTGTGTGTGTGTGTGTGTGTGTGTGTGTGTGTGTGTGTGTGTGTGTGTGTGTGTGTGTGTGAGATGTGTGAGATGTGTGTGAGATGTGTGTTATATTGTTATATACATTTGATCATTTGCATAGCTGTATAAAACCATGCATGTACAAAACCTGCTACTTTACATACTGCAGCTTTTGTATAGACCACACTTTTCATTGAACTCACTCCTGATTTCATGCTTCTCCCAGCCAAAAAAACAAACAAACTTGATTATCATCCAGTTTCTTCTCCAATATATACATGTCTTGTCCCCCCTCTTTTGGCCTTTCACCTTGTATATCAATATCCTCCCACTTCAATAAGATAAAGTCTTATCTATAGATAAACGGATATGTGCGTTGCCCCCCCCCCCCCCACACACACACACACACACACTCACACACACACACACACACACACACACACACACACACACACACACACACACACACACACACAAATACACACATACTTAACTCTTCCACTCTCTGTTACCCTCCTGCTCTCCTTATTACTGGCAGGAAGGCAGGCTCCATGTTAAAATGGCAAGCTCAGCCACCAACGTGAACGTTGGTGTCTGTAACCCACTGCTAATTAAACCCACAAGGCAGCAGCCAAGTGTCTTCGTCTCTATGTAATGTACACACACACTGGTGGAGGCAGGCAGGCAGGCCCCTGGCCCCTGGATAGCTGAGCTCCCCTCTACCCCTCCACATGTCTGCTGCACTGTGACAAGACCTTTAAAACGGAGGGCATTACTTATGCACCACCACCACCATGGTGTGTGTGTGTGTGTGTGTGTGTGTGTGTGTGTGTGTGTGTGTGTGTGTGTGTGCGCGCGCGCGCATGCATGCTTGTGTATATTCTCTTGTTTATGCATGCCAGTAAGTGTACAATGTGTGTGTGCGTATGCCTCTTTTCTTTGTATATGTACATGTGTGTGTGTATATTAGTTTGACGGAATTTGGTATTGGTGTGTGTAACATGTACAGTAGACAGTTAGGGGACCGAACTTGCTGTTCTCTGCTGGGCCTTTGAAGCCCTTGATAATACACACAGACAATTAGCAGAAGTGTATCATCCATATATGCCGGCTTGAGTAGATTTATTATTGGGCCCTTAGTGGACGTTGATGGCCTATACATATTCATATACACAGCTGTGGGGAAAAACCTTTGAGATGTTTAGTTACCTTCTCTTTAAGAGAAGAGAGAAACTGCAGCATCCATTAAAATAAAGAAATCTTTATCTAGGATAAAAATAAATTTGCTCTGACTTCTCTACCTTTGCTAGATCTCCATCCTTTCTTCCCTGTTCTCGCATGGCCTTCATCACACGAGTAGTTCCCTCTTCAAGGAAGAAATCAATGTTCCTCTAAAATGAGGCATGAACAGTAAACATAAACAGTAGCCAGTTAGGCCTGACAGTGAGACATGTATCCTCCACTTCTAGGTTTTATTTTATATTACACCTGGATGCTACAGTTAAGGTGTGTTAGTCTGACTCTTTCTTAGTTTCAGTTTATCTATTAACACCTACAAATTATTAAGATTTATAATTACAAGCAACCAAAAAAGGCAGCAAGGATCAGAGCTACAGCATAATGACAGTATAGAAAAACAACATACTAAGGAGAAGGGATGGAGGGAGATAATATAAGAGATGAGATAAATGGGATTTGTATGTAATTAGAGAAAACCTCTCAGTATATAAGGTGTTCTTTCATTATTGTTTTCTGTCTGTTCGTCTGTGTACCCTCCTTATATTTTGGTCTGTGTGTGGCATTAATACACAGTAGGACATGCTGCCATTTAAATATTTCATAAATGCAGTAGTTGTATTATGTATGCAGTATGTAGTAATCTGACTGTAATCGCCTTGCTAACTGGCCAGCAAAAATAACTGGCTGGAGGCCTTGACACAAATACACACACATACACGCACACATACACACACACACACACACACACACACACACACACACACACACACACACACATTGACAAAATAGAAGAAAAACAAGCTGCTTGTCAATGAGAGGCTAACTTAATAAAGATCCCTCCCCCCTCTCTCTTTTTTTTTTTTTGTAATGAGGTATCTTCAGGGACAGCGAGCAGCCCGCTCAGTGCTTTTGAAGCAGCTGTAATTCATGACACACGCCATACATCAAGTGCATAAGATAGCATTATGGGCAGTGAAATGAAAAGGGTATTTGCAACATTAGTTCCCTCATCCTGCAAGGGACGTGATTAAATGATTAATGTAATGCCCCCCTTTTGCATGCGCATTCTGAAACAGCAATTAGGCACAGGGCTGGAGAAATCCACCAGTTCGTCCCTCCCCTCTCCACCACTATCCCTCATCCGTCCCACTCCCCACCTCTCCTTTTTTAATGCTACCTCATTCCTGATTTATAATGAAAAATTCTGAGCATTAGACCTGAAATGGTTACAAAAGTATAAGCAGGGATGAGATGGAATGGGTTTTAAACGTGTGTAATTGAAAGGTACAAAGCTACTGTGATTACAAATGTTCTATTCAGCTTTTGATTGGCAGGCCAAGACAAGCCGGCTCAGTGAGTTCTTGTTTTGCACATTGCTGATAAACAAGAAGATGGGGGTTTGGAAGAGAATATAGGAATATGTGGTGGGAGTGTGTATTTGTGTGTGTGTGTGTGTGTGTGTGTGTGTGTGTGTGTGTGTGTGTGTGTGTGTGTGTGTGTGTGTGTGTGTGTGTGTGTGTGCGTGCGTGTGTGTGTGTGTGTGTGCGTGTGTGCGCGCGCGCACACACTTTTTGTGTGCCACTCAGTGTTTGTGCAAGTTCATGATAATGTAAGCGGGTGTGTGTGTGTGTTTTTAGATAAAGCAAAAGCCAGAGAGAGAGAGAGCGAGAGAAAGATTTTGTACTCCCTCTAATGCACTGGAGGCAGCGCTGTAAATGATCATTGAAGGGTCTGCAAGCTAACCTATAATTACTGGAGATAAAGTGGCAGCTCTGGCATTTCATAAGCATGCCTCCTCAAAGCTTGCTTTGTGAGTTTGTCACCAATGATCATTTAGATAGAGGCTCATTACCCAGCATCACAACACTTTAGAAACCCCTTTTTGCCCCGTGTGTGTGTGTGTGTGTGTGTGTGTGTGTGTGTGTGTGTGTGTGTGTGTGTGTGTGCATATGTGTGCTTTACCAGGAATAAAGGTCTATCTTAATGGCGAGGTTCTTTTGTGCCCCACAGACGAAATCCAATCAAGACAAAAACCCTCATTGACTGTTATGGCTGTCTGGCTGCCTTTTTCTTCTAATGAGGCGAACACACCAGATACATTTAATATGTCTGCTGCTGGATAATGCACCTTCAGTTGGAAGAGCTGCTTTTGTGTGTCAAATGTTGCTGGTGTTAAATTGTATGTATTGTTTTCGGTAAACGAAGGAGACAAAGCCCTTCTGCTGGGCTGGCATCTTTTATTCTCTGTAGAAAGGAGCGCTCAGGGTGGTACTGAAGTTAGCCATCGGAACTGGCGCAGGCCTATTGTCATGTTAAACATGGCACCACACACCATCATGTTACTTCTAATTACCTCATTTCAGAGTGGAACAATGGTCCCTAACGTTATCCTATAGATAATTGTCCTAGTATAGAAATATTATCATTAAAACAAAACAGTGGTGAAGTTGATACTGTAATTATCATCCTCCACAATTTTGATCATGGTGAAAATGAATAGAATTTGAATTCTGCTTGCTTTGATACCAATTTTAAAGTTGGCATGTAACATATTTCTCTCTCTCTCTCTCTTTCTGTCCCTCCCTCCACCTCCAGGCACCTAAACAGTGAACATGCCCTGGATGATCGGAGCACAGCCCAGTGTAGAGTGCAAATGCAAGTCGTACAGCAGCTGGAAATACAAGTAAGTTTTCTGTCAAGTAATACAGATCAAAAACACACCTCAGTGGAGAGTTGGAAAAAAGCTATATGTATTTTTACATTTTTACCATTGTCACATTCTACTAAAGTGAACTCATTTCTCATTTAAAGTCACTTATCATCCAGTCAAAACACATTTTTTGAAAGTTATGTGAGTGAGAGAAAGGCCATACTGTGGGCTGCTTAATACTTTCAGACAAGCAGGACCTGCTGAATTCAACAAAGCCACTAAACAAAGGAATCCTCAGGCCTTGCAACGAAAGCCATTATGGCTGTTTTAATTGAATTAAGCGTGTGCTTTATTTTCTCTGCTTTATTTTTTTTTTTTCCTCTCTTTCTCTTTCCAATTAATAGCAAGCGCATCTCTCTCGGTCTGCTGTGTTAATTAACTGCACTTTGCACCTGAAGAAAGCTCAAAAGGAGGGAACTATTTTCAGTAGGTGGAGCATGACCTTATTAAGAAGTCATGCTGCCTAGATAATGAGAGCGCTGATTGAGTGACGTTATTACTCAGCACTGCCGACAACCGCTGCTCTTCCTTTAGAAACAAATAGATATGCATGTTTTAAACTAAGCTCAAACAAAGTGCCAGCTGGAAATATTTCAGTCTGCCAGTTGAAACCAGACCACCATAGCATATTTTGGGTCAGATATAAAGGTTACTAAAATGGGTTAGATACTCTACTACTTACATAGAGATCCAACTGTAACTTGTGTTCTCTCCCTCCCTTGCTCTCTACCAGAGTGCTAAGGCCTGCCTGAAGCCAAGTATTTCCTCCTGCACATAGTTATTTTCTAGTCTGATAAACAGTTTGGATTTAATTGTTAGGCATCTGGTCTTAAAACTAAAGTAATTCTGTTCGCTTGTAAAAAAAAAAACAAAAAAAAAAACAAAGAACTAGAAAAAACTGGATTTATGTTCTTTATTTCATTTCTTTTTCATTTTCTGTTTTGTTTTTCATTGAAACACAAAGCTGTGGAAGCTTGTGCTTTACAGTGTGACCAATTACAGCAGTGCACTTGTGTTGTCTGTCCTGTCTCTTCTCTCCCTTTTCTTTCGTTCCTTACTCCCACCATCCCTTTATCCTCTTTTTTTCTACGAGAGCCGTCACTTGTAATGAGGCCCAGCTCTGTGTATGCGTTCACCTCTGTGTGTGTGTGTGTGTGTGTGTGCACGCCTACTTGCTTGTCTGTATCTCTGTGTGTGTGTGTGTGTGTGTGTGTGTGTGTGTGTGTATTAAGAGTGTGGTGTGGGGGTGTTGAACCTTTCACATGGTCCAGTCCCTGTCACTCCCTGTGAATTAGATTGATGATAGGCGATGGCTGGGGCCACTAACTGGACCGGGGAGGCGGGGCCGCCTGGCACCCTGTTTGGAAGACCCCTTCACCTCTCAGCAGCTGCTGGCTGCGCTCCATCCCCTAACAGTGTCCACAGGACTTTGAGCAGACACTCAGGACCACCTAATTTATGGCCCAACTAGCTTGTTACTGTCAGAGTCTCGCTGACCTAAATCTTGCTATTGACAAAAAGATGAAATGCTATTTGTTTTGCCTGACCTGTCTGCGCCCTCTCCTTCCCCCAGTCTCTCTAATTCTCCTTACATCACCAGCAGAACTGTTGTCTCTTTCTCGCTTGGTTTATATGAAACCTTTTCTTTCTTCTCACTCTACCACCCTGATCTTATGTCTCATACTCTTTATTCTCATGTCTATTCCTCTCCTCTTTTTTCCTCTCCTCTAATCGACTCTAATGTACTCTCTCCTTCTCCTCTCTTAACAGCTTTCTAAAGAACGTGAGCGTCTTCAGGCGATGATGGCCCACTTGCACATGCGGCCCTCGGAACCCAAGTCATCTCCCAAACCAGTGAGTGCATATTGCTCTGGCTACCGTAAACAGGCTGTAAAAGAGGCCCCCACACAGAAAATGAACAGTTTAACCACCCGGCAGTTGTGCCGAGTGAGTGACAGCAGATGAAAGGGGGGAATGGGATTTGTAATACCTAGTTATATCTGTTTCTTATCAGGTATTGTGCGGCATGAGAGGACAATAGAGTTTGGAAGTGTATTAAATGGCAGAGCAGTGGAGCCCTTGGCTAAAATGCAGGGTCATTTCTTTGTGATAGATATAATAGCCAAAACAACCTGTTGGCTGCTGATGACTGTTTGGCTCGGTGGCCCCAACAGCACTCAAAAATGAAATGAGAGAGGAGAAGATATGTCATTTTAACAACAAACACCTGAAAATTACAGCTGAGTGGTGAAGACGGTGTGATGTTGACATAAATACCCGCAGTGCTGCTGAAAGTGGGTACAGAGAAAAAAGTATCCAAATTGTGAAAGGGGTCATAGAAGAAAGAAAATCATGTCATTCTGTATTTTCTTTCTCTTGCCTTTTACTTTTAGATTGAATGATTATAAATGCATTCCTCCCAACCAGCATTTGAATTTAATATTAGGATGATGCATTTTCGCAAACACTGTTTCTGACTATTTCTCCAGTTTTAGCCGTTTTGAAACATTTGAGAGCAAAACATTGTTAGCGTGTTTCTGCTGCTTAGTAAGTGCCTACTTTCAACAGAATAATTTTCCTCATCACCTCTCATCATAGAATGTAGATAATCACAAGATAGCATAATTATCCCATAATTTCATCAGGAATCAAACTCCCATTTTATTATTCAATCTCTCTCTCTCTCTCTCTCTCTCTCTCTCTCTCTCTCTCTCTCTCTCTCTCTCTCTGTCTGTAGCTTTTTTTTTAATCTTCAAAACTCCAGCAGCTTGGTTCCATCTCGTCCAATAAAGAATTTGCAGCCTATAATCCATGCCTGAAAATGAATGAATGATGCTAATGAAGTATTGCATTACATAAAGCACACATGAAAGAGCAGCTAATTGCATTTGATGGTGGGGGCAATTCAGACAGAATTCTTAAACGAACAGTTAAGTCCTCAGTTTTAAGGCTCCCCCTGTTTTTTTAAGGGGAGGCAAGATGAAGCTTTGGTGTGGGAGAACAACATTGTGTGTGTGTGTGTGTGTGTGTGTGTGTGTGTGTGTGTGTGTGTGTGTGTGTGTGTGTGTGTGGCAAAAGTGTATAGACATAACAAAAGAGAGATGGTTGGTGGATTTCAAATGGCAGCATGGATTTACGCCCAGCAGAATTGTAGGTGCAGGATCGAAACAGCCGAGACATTTGATAAATGTGAGTCGTCTGTGTTAGCCTATCAGGGCTGGAAATAAGTCCTATTTTTTCATTAGTGAAGCCCAAGAACAACCAATGGCAGACGAATACAAGACACCGGTGCACTGTCTCCAATATGACCCCATTTATTCTCTGAATCGCACTTCATTAAATGCTACCTTTTGGCCATGCCATGGATGGATGAGAATCAAAGTTAGCAAGGCTGCAAGTTCTGAATAATAAGATCTCTCTCTCACCCTCTCTACCTTGAGTGTGTATTCAGATGAGCGAGAGGCGACAAAGTGCTCACTACTCCATCCGTTTGACTGTAATCAATTCTGTTTTGCAAAAGAAATGGGATTGCATGCCTGCAAACATGTCACGCTTGTTGCTGTGTCTCGTAGGTGAAGAGGCTGCAAAAAGGACAGGAAATGATGTTTTAACATTATAAATATACATGCCCATACGCACACACAAAGGCATTTTTTCTGAATTTAGTTTGCATATTTTGAGGTGTTTTCTGCCATTTGGTATGTGAGTGTTTATCACATTCCCCTTTGAGGAAATTGCTGTTGGTATTCCACAGGTCAGTGTCTGGTTTAGGTGTGTGTTGCAGGATGCAGGGAGTGAACAATCATATTACACACATGCACTGTCATGACCTCAACAACTGTGAATTAAATGGCAATTGCGTACTTCCATGAAATGAATCAATATTAGTGGTCAAATGTGTGGTGTGTGTCAAATAGAACAGAAAACATAGTTAACAGAAAAAGACTTAGTACTATTATTAATTGTTTGCTAAAAACAATGCCCAGTACATGACTTTAATAATTGTTTTAGGTAGATATTTCTGAGAATTGGCTGTGTATAGTCAATCAGACCTATTGATATGTAGATGTACAGTATAAACTTTCCGTAACCTCCCAACTCTCATCCTCTGTACTCATCTGAGGCCTGAATATGCAGCCAGCCCTTGTCCCAGCACATCACTGTAGCAGCTCATTACAACTAAGTGGGCATATAATTATCATCTGAAAACCCCTACATCCACCAGAGTATGTCAAACTTGACATTTTATCGTATTTATCAACACGTGCCACAAATGACCGCCGATACCTTCTCTTCAGCCTTCGCTCCTCCATCTCTCAGTGCCTTTGGCCCCCCCTTTCTCTTCCTTCTTTTAAGTCTGTTTTAATTCAAACTCTCGCATCGAATGCATTCCACTTGTAGACTCACAATTAAGGCAATTTGGTTTGAATATGTAACGATGTCATTACCATTCCAACTAAATTAGCGCAGAGACTAAAAGGTCAGTTAGGAATTTTCCATTCGGTTAGAGCCTCTCACATGAGATTTGGGAAGCAAACGCAATAGTGGTGGTAAAGCCAGACGATTTGCGAGCACAGTTGGCATTTGTGCCAGAGGTGACTAACACTCTCTGGTCCCTAATGAAGGAGTGGAGGAGACAAAAACAGATGGATTGTGAGTGTGTCTGGTTATACTTCCTAATGCGCTGGAAGTCTCACTGAAATAGGAGGGATAAATCAACTATAACTGTAAAAATGGCTTCCAGTTGTGTTGTTGACATAGACTGTATATATTATACAGTCTATGGTTGTTGAGGATATTTCATCAGCTTGATCAGTATTAGTCTTGTATGAATAGGCAATCAACAGGGTTTATCTAGCAGGGTTATTACTCTCTCTCTCACTGCACAATCCACTCACGGGTTCTACTTGTAATAGCAAGAGTTTTGGTTGTGATGTTGCTGCCAATATGTATTACAACAGGGCCACAGTAGTAACTTAGGTTCACCCTTTCATAACAAAGTGGAACATAATGTCATGGGTTGGGGGTTGTGGTTCTGGACCAGGGTTGAGTAAACCCCTGTAGCCTAATTCACACCAACAGCGAACAAGGTTTTTACTAGCTCATTGTTTCAGTGTGAAAGGATTATGGGTGGTTGTAGTGGGGGGAGATAGAGAGGAGGGAGGGAGTGATAAATAGAGAGATAAAGAGCGATGGGGCCGGGATAACACGGAGGCTGATCGTTGGATAATCTTGAACAGCGTGCTCTAATTAGAATTCTTATGATACAATTTGGTGGTTGTAATTAGTGGAGATGGGCTGGCTCCTCTCCACGAGCCTTGTTAGTGGAAACACAGCTGTGTTAGAGAGGAGGAGAGCAGACACTCAGCTCTGTCAGAGAAACCACAAAATAATGCCTTCCTCTCTCTCTCTCTCTCTCTCTCTCTCTCTCTCTCTCCCTCTCTCCCTCCCTCTGCCTGCTACTTGTATCGGTCTCTTTTCCACTCTCCACCCGCGCTCTATCCTCCTCCACCCCAGCTCAACTTGGTCTCCAGCGTCACCATGTCCAAGAACCTGCCCTCAATATCGCCTCCCAACTTACCTCAGACACCAACCACGCCCACAGCACCTATCACACCCATGGCTGCCATGCCCCAGGTGCCATCAGTACTGGGAGGAGCAAACGTCCCCAGTATGGGAGCCATGCGCAGACGCCACTCGGACAAATACTCCATGCCTCTTTCGTCAGGTAGGACCAACTACTCAGCGCTGAACACGACACAGATACACAAATGTGTTCAGTCAGCGCCGACAATTCACTTTCAAGCAAATCTGTTCACATTATGTTTGATTACGTGTGAATCCCTAGAAAAAGGCTACATAAAAGTCTTTTGTAGATTTTTGTATTCCTAGGAAATTCACCAAATTGCTTGAATAAAATGTGAATTGAGCCTCACACACACACACACACACACACACACACACACACACACACACACACACTGATACATAAGACATTGGGGTATGAGGATGATCTTAGCTTACATTCTGATTCTGTTTCTGAATTGTGTCCCTGATTTGACTTAAAATTCAAGTCAGAATTTGTCAACTTGAACACAAAAATGTTGAATGAATGAACTTCTATTCAAATTTAACACCATTATAGTGTTGACTTAGCAAATGATATGTTCCCCCAACACTGCACTATTAATAGTACTCAACCCATAATGGTGTTGTAGTATTTTTTTTTAACACACATAGCTAGCATGTGAATACACACACAGCCACACACACACACACACACACACACACACACACACACACACACGTACACTGACATAAACAAACACACACAAGCACAGAGGCGTGTTGGTCTTACCAATGTGAGACGTCTGGTGGGTTTATAAAAGCAAGCCTGTGTTTAATCACTCTATATGTAAATAGACAAGAACTTCCTCTGTGCATTAATATTACATGAATGTTAATTAAGTTCAAATAATGGTGAAAAAAATACAATATTTATTACATTAAGACATTCCATGTATTAAGCTTTGCATTTTAAACGGTCCGTCTTTGATGTTTATATTTACTCTCTCTGTGTTTAGTGTGAAGACACATCAATTATTCAACTTCACCCTAACTAACTACACGGATCTCATTTTATGGATGTATTAGTGTTTAAGATCTCTCACGAGAGAGATTAATTAAAAATGCATTTTGTTAGACATAGAAAATGCTGATTTGATGTGCCCCATCTAACCCACCCACACCACCCTTCTCTTTCTTTCCCCTTCTCCCCTTTTCTCTCTCCCCCCTTTTTAATTTGATGAAACCTTGAGTAAATGCAATACCTAAAGGAATTAAAATTTACCAATTATTTCAGGTGGTGACACAGTATTTATTTTTCCAGAGATTGCCCCAAACTACGAGTTTTATAAGAACGCAGATGTCAGACCGCCATTTACTTATGCAACCCTCATAAGACAGGTGAGTGGGAAATAAATTAACTTTGCCTGATTAGATTCAAATTAATTGCTGCATGAATCATGGCAGCTCTCGCAATCCGTTGTGTGTGTGTGTGTGTGTGTGTGTGTGTGTGTGTGTGTGTGTGTGTGTTTCAGTTACGTGGTCTCGTTAGTAAACCATTATTTGATGTCATCTCATTTCAGGCTATCATGGACTCTGCCGACATGCAGTTAACGCTTAATGAAATCTACAGCTGGTTCACACGCACGTTCGCCTACTTCAGACGCAATGCTGCGACTTGGAAGGTAACCTTGATGAACCCTCAGCCCCCACGCAACCCTCCACCTCCACCTTGCTGTGCCCTTTCACTCCTCTTACCATAAAAACCACACCTTCCTCTCGCTAAAGGCAAAAAACAAAACCTTAAGAAAGCGTAGAATTTTTACCCAGCACCGAGCGATTAGTACTCCTCTCCATTTCTCTTAAATAGAGCCCATTCTTCTTCTTATTTATTTTATTCTCCATTCCGCCTTTTCTGTTTGGAAATGACAGCTAAAGGAATTATTCTGCCTCAGATATCGTTTTCTAATTCGGTGCAATTAATAGCGGAGGCTTGGCGTAGAGAGGAGAGGGCTGTGATGCACTAATTATACAGCAGCCACTCCATCATCAGCACCTTTTGTTAAGAGAGACACCCAACCTCCTACTCCAGAAACCACCTTCTCTCGCATATCATTGGTTAATTTGGAGGAAAGATGGCGGTTGGCCTGTTAACCACCTCTCAGCTGTGTGAAGCAGGAAGACCAAAGATGCATGGTCACAGAAACTCACATGTACACAAACACATAAACTGTGTCCAAGAGAGGGGTTAAAGGTGTGTTCATGTGGAATTAAAGCAGGGAGGAAAGTGAGAATCGGCCTGTCATGGAGGGAGAACTCTTTATTTACCCACACAAAAGGGCCCATTTGTATATCTGTCCCGACTACTTTATTGTCCTGTCTGCCTCCACAAAGATGGTAAAAAATGTCTTTCCTGCAGCACATGTTTTAACCACAAGTGTGTCTGCCTGCTGATAAAGAAAGCCTCTCTGAGCGTCAGTGTTTTATCCCGTGGCCCCTGCAAGTCATTCGTTAGCCGCCTTTAGCCTTTGTGGCTGCACAGAGGACTGGAGGGAAAACTCAACCAGCCGCTCATCAGTATGCAAGACATGGCGCAGCACTAGATTTAGCAAAGTGAATTAATTTGGATTTGGGATGCAAATGAGCACATGGGCGTGTGATCACCAATTCAGGAGGGCACGCAAAAAGATCTGTGCCCTTTTTCTTGTTTGTTAGGTACAGTGCGCGCCATGTTTTGCTGTGTAATAATGTTATGACACGATGTGTTCTCAGAGGTCTTGCGGCTGTTTGCAGCACAAAACAACAACACAACCACACAGCCACATGCATATGTACCATTGTAAATGCTTTTTTTTCTTTCTCGGTTTCCTGAAAAAAAAGCTTCTCTGTTCCTGCGATACAAAAAGCAATGATATCACAATGACATTAGAGCCCGCATAATGACCAAGGTGATCTATTCACATCTACAGCTCCACAATTCCCTTTGTAAGCATTAGTGGGATGATCAGCGATGGGCTTGTCATTTGATTAACAGAGATAATTTGTTTTTGTTTTTTTTTAAAGAAGAGAAGAAAGAAAAAATGAAAGGTAGTTTAATATTTTAGCTTCTTCTCATCAGCTCAAAAGAGGGATCTGCCCCCCCCCCCCATCACACACACACACACACACACACACACACACACACACACATACACTTTCCTCTCTCTCTTCTTCTCTCACCCAGAAGCTTATTAGTTCTTACTATATAGCATGCATAATAAAACTGCTCATTTGCTCATTAATATTAAAATTATCATATTCAGAGCCATGGGCATTAAGATCAATCAAATCCTGGGATTTTCAGGTCAGATGCGAGATCTGCTTATGAGTTTTTTTTTTTCTTTTTTTTTTTTTTTTGAATCCATTTTTCCTGGAGAAAGAGCAGTACACACCAAGCTACGGGAGATGATAAATATGAGAAGCAGGGATATTAAAGCCAAGGTTATTATTTGTAGAGTCTGATGCTGATGTTTTAATTATGGTCATATTAATATAAAAGGGCTTTTTTCTCGTATGGTTTTCCTTATTTTGTAATTAATGAAAACACCTTACTGGTGTATTGTATGAAAGATATGTCCTGTTTCAATTTAAATACAGCTTTGATAATACATCTGAGAGATAATTGTGTCATGTATTCGACACCCGATGTGACACTACATGCAGAATATTTGGACATATAGATGTCAGATACAGTTCACCTTAATCCTACTTATTATTGCATGCTCACACAATCTCTTAAACACACATACACACACTGACACAGGGGCCTCCTGATGACTGTCTTTTTTCTTGCAATACTGTCATCTTTAAAGCGACGTGTCCATTAAGAGAAATGCTTTTCTGGAGCAGAAAGGGTTACTGACATCACCATTATCAAGGCCGGCATTACCACTTCTGTCACCACCATAAGCCATTCGCTATGCTGATTACCTCCTTTTAGCCTACTTACTCTGATTGATATGTACTGTGTGCAGGACTTGTAAGAGCATTCGCTCTCACTCAATTTTTACTAATTAAATCAATGGTGCGTGAATGTTAAGAATTTCTTCAAAATGCAAGAAAAATCAATTTCCAAGCCTTCGTTTTTTTCTTGATGGTTAATGAATGAATATGATTCGTTTTACCTCATCCCTCTGACCTGTGTGCCACGTCTCTCTGCAGAACGCTGTTCGCCACAACCTCAGTCTGCACAAGTGCTTTGTGCGTGTGGAGAACGTGAAGGGGGCGGTGTGGACCGTAGATGAGATGGAGTACCAGAAACGCAGGTCGCAGAAGATCACAGGGTACAAATTCTTTCACCTCTCCTTACATCTAGATCTAAAGGTCGATGACATCTAGGGGATCAGAGAGCCCAAATTCTGTCTTCTCTTCTTCTCAAACACACCTCTCTTTGTCTCCCTTTTTACGGCAATTTCTTACTGTCGCTTTAATTATACCCACTGTATAGGCTTCCTGCTATGCAATTTGTTCTTTAGTTACTAATAGCTGATATATTTTCTGTTTAAATTGACAACATTATTATGTAAGTTACAGCATGAACTAATGTCTTTTTTGTTTGTCTGTTTCCTTCCGATGTAGAAGCCCATCACTTGTCAAGAACCTGCCCTCCAGTCTTGGCTATGGAAGTGCACTAAACGCCAGCTTACAGGTATGAACCAAAAGCCTCGGAGAACCTCTGACTCCCCAGCTGCCTGTTTATTTGACTGACAGGCAAGACTACTGCCTGTCCGATTGTCCAATTGAGTGACTGAATGGTCACCGTGAACAATAGAGCTCCACATTAGTACGCACACACATAAGAGCAGGCAAGTTTTTTTTCTAACTCAGGCTTCTGCCTCTTTCTCTGCTTTCTGTATCTCTTCTCTCACACCTTCCTCTCTCTCATCTTTCTCCTTCTCCCTCTCTTTCCTGAACACCGTCAGTCTCAGAAGGCCACCCTGTGGTCGAAACAGGAAGCAACTCTCCCTCTTTCTTTTTGTTCTTTTTCCCTCCTTTCAGCTGTGGCAGCCACCCCAGATTGATAGTGGCATGTGCAAATGCAAGGGCATGTGCATTAATATTTATCTAAGCTGTCATAAATGATTTGGCTTCATAGTGTACGCTGGCGAGGTGCTCATGGCAAAAACTTTAAAAATTTAATCACTGTATATAACTTTAATGCGCAGCAGGCGAAAGTGTCAGGAGTTTTTATTATTTTGATATAAGTTTTGGGCGACTTTTTTTTAATAGCCACACCGCACAAGGGCATATGAACGGCAGCTGGGGGGAGGTAGTTGTCAGCAAAGTGTCACAGGGGGAAAAATAGCCTGCAACAGAATAAAAAACTTTAGCATGAGACAACTGTGTTTTAATAATTACTATGTTAAATCTTATCATTCTCTCACCTGCCACATTTACCTCTTGTATTAAGCTTGCCCTCTCTCCTTCCATACACCTTACCTGCCTCCTTCCCGTTACACTCTTGAACACTTCTACCCGTTTTGACATGATTATGCCCTCATAAGCTTCCTCCATCTTCATTCACCCCTTAATGTAATACTCCCAACCTTCCTTTAAACTCTTATCCTCAATGTGTCTTTCTCCTTTTGCCTCTGTCCTGCAGGCTGCCCTGGCAGAGACCTCCCTGCCTTTGCTGGGGACCCCCGGCCTAATGACCAGCGGCTCCACGATGGGAGGCAGCTGCCACGGCCTCCTCGGTGGAGACCCGTCCATCCTGACGGGCGGAAGTCCGCCCGGGCTGTTGGGAGCGAGTCCACCCGGACTTTTGGGCGGGAGTCCACCGGGACTGATGGGTGGCAGCCCCCCAGGTAGGCTGAGCGGCAGCCCCCCCACCCTGTTGCATTCCGCCCACGAGGGTCTCAATGGCTCACTCGACCATCTGGACACCAACGGACACGGCAGCCCCCGATACTCCCCACCAGTACACATGTGAGTTCCTACAGATTACTTACCCCTGCAACCTATACTGCATATATGTGTGTAGTACTGTATGCATTGCTGCTACACACAAGCATGAATGCATACTTACATGATAATTAGGGCTCATTATTTTTTATTTTATTTTTTTAATATAATTTCTTGGTGTTAATTTGATTATAATGAAAAATTACAACAAAGTTGTCAAACGAAAATAAGAATGTTAACCAACAAAGTGAACCCATTAACCCAGAATCCCTTCTTGCTCACTCACTGCAGTATTTGAGAAATAATTGTATCATACACAGACTCACACAGACACGCACATCTCACGTTTTTATGAGTACCTAGCCGAGAATGCAAGCACATGTTCAACCCCCCCACCTCCGCTCCTACACTGAATTCACTCGCTGTCCTTATGCCCTTTGTTAGTTTAATTGCCTGATATTTAACCCACAGTACCACTATGTTCTTCAGTATGCCACGACCCGAGGGCAAGGTTCAGTTTCCATTATGTATTATATCATAAGCAGACTTCCCCCTCTGTCTCTGCTGTGGTAATTTCAATGGCACTTTGCTAATACCTGAGGTGAGCCTGACGTTTTGATAACAGTTAGTTCTAATTCTATAAATAGGCTCTATTACACATTCATCTTTAATTACACCACTGTCTGCATTACAGGGGTTTGGCTGCTATATGTTAATGCAAGACTGTACCTATTCGTATTGAGCAAGTGTAACATTAATTATTTTAAATAAATCTCTCCCTTTCTCATCTCTTTTTAATGGAGCTGAGAGAGAAAGAGTGTTTACATTTTTTTTTTTTTTGTATCTCGCATGAGTTTTAGGAATGTCTGAAATAACCTGAGCCAGTGATGTCACACGGGTCTGCGTGAGTGCTCATTGTGGTGAAAGTAGCATGCAGGGAAACACACACACTCTCATAAGGCACATTCTGAGACAAACAGAAATTACACGTTCATGATTCTCATCCACTGTCCATCAGAGCTCATGTTTCAAAGTCAGCCGACATTAGCTAACCACTTCAGTAATGGATAAAGGATGCCCTCAGGCTCCGTGCCTCTCTTTGAGTGTATCTGTGAGAACAGAACAGTGTTTGCTTAGCCCTACCAGACGTCTATACATTAATCTATTCGGCCGTGTTTACCCCTCTCTGAAATGGGGTGTTAAGTGGAGCAAATCTGCCCAGCTCGAGACAGAATCCCAGTGTTACCACTCCCTCAGTTCATTTAACTTTTAGTAACCGGACAGTATTGACTTTCTCTTTCTTTCTGGCTTGCTTGCTTTCTCTTCTCTCTGGCTATGCCTCTTTGACACCAACAGTGAGTGGCTATGGAGGAGGAGATGCATCCATCCATCCTTCTCTGCCTCCCTCCCTGCCTCCATCTGCCTTTACACAGCCACGACAGTCTCAAAATGGAAGAAATGTGTTTTTCATGACTGGCTTTTCCAGGATGTTGTTTAAATAATGGAGTGGCTTGTAGCACTAAACTAAATAGTACATCGCCTTAAAGGCTTTTCTCAAGAGAGGACTCCTCAGCACAACCAAGTCAGTCCAACAATTAGACAAACCACTCCTTCCCCTCAGCATCTGAAGGTTAATGCTATCTGCTTAACCACAAACCAGATTGCCCCATGCTGAGTGTGTGCGTGTGTTTGCACTTGTGTGTATGCATGTGCAATGCACTCATGCACACCCTAAGGACTATGCTTAAAAGAAATAGTACTGTACGCCAGGAAAGACTCTGGCACTGTAAATTCAGGGTTTCCAATGTGAGCAAATTAGCAACTTCACACAAGAAGAAAATGACCAGAGTAGAATATTTATTTCTAGAAACCAACGTCATGCTGTACTCAGATAAAAGCGGGAAAATAATCTATTTAATATCACTATATTTTGTCTTGCGGTGTCACATCTAATTGTTTGGTAACCACCCCTCTTTGATGTTAGTTAATGAATCACAGTGAGATGTTATGAATGTCTTTGAATGCCCCCTCAGTCCTCACCCCTGCCTTCGCCTGCCTTTCCTGCCCCACACCACCTTTCCTGTCCCCCACCCTACCATTAGGCCCATGGACTAATGACCTTATTTGCATCCCTGACATACCTCCGCATGATTGCTGGTGCTAATCTCCAATTGATGGGAGAGCAGGCATCTCGAGAGCACACACACATACACGCAGAACATCACATATTTATTTCACCACAAAGTCCAGCGTTTACTCCTGAGTGACTCAATAGTGGTAGCTAGCCATTAAGTACTAAATGGCTCATCCACATATTTTAATAAAGTGTCAGAAAGCTCAGGCCTGTGAATATGGTCTTGCATATTTTTCTTCAAAGCTCACACAAACAACTTATGAGCTGTATATCAAAATAACAGAGGAGAACATTGGTAAGCAATATATACAGATTTAATGCATGGTGTATAATGCACTATATACTGTATGTAGTTGTAAGCAGAGTAGTGTTATTAATGCATTTGTCAACTATAGTTTTCACTTCTCTTATGGGCTCCCATAAGCGCAGGCTGGTATGTAAACAGATAATACATGAAAACAGTTGTAATAACATGACATTTTTATTCGTACAAACTGCAATTGTTGACAAATGCTGTAATAATTACTTATCACTTCCTTATAGTTGGTACAACTACGTTTCTAATGTGTTATAAACCATTTATTCAATGTTTGTATACTGCTTATAAATGCAAAATAGAGGGACTTAAAGTAAAGTGTTACCATGTACTTTTATCCTTAATCATTTTGGTGATGGTTTCAATGTTAGGCTTAGGAAAATAGCAAAGATAACTAGATATACAAAACAAAAATTCAAACAAATGTTTTATCATTTAGTCTATAAAATGCCATCAAATAGGTTTGTCCAAGTCCAAAACGGAAATATTAATATCAATAAAGGTAGCCAATACCCACATGAAAAGCTGAAGACAGAGAATGTTTGGCATTTTTGCTTCATAAATCCTGTCAATGCTGTTGTTGATAAATTGTCTGCATGTGAAGTTTCCCAATGGTTTCAGCACTAGTTAAATTGGATCTGAGACCTCTTAGCTTACCTGTAAGGACAAGAAAGAATTAAAATGAGTACGGTCTGATAATACTGCATTTTACAAAACAACAACAGAAATGAATTCACTTCTTAATAAAAAAAAGAGTCTTTTCATTCAGCAGAGATGGTGTGTTTCTGTTTGTGTAACCTCCATGCCTCCATGAATCTGAGGGGCAGAAACAGAACTATTCATCGCTCCGCTTGCATCCTGCTAAGTCGGCCTCCTCTCTTCATCCCACCACATCAGCATTAATTTGCAGTGTTTGGCTCTGAATATTAAAGTCATCTGTACCTTTTAAAATTCCTTTCAAATTCAAAGCCCCCCCTTCCACTGATGCAGGCAACCCAGGAGAGAGGCTATGAGACGCGTCCTAACGTACCACCACTTGATAAGTCTCCCTCTCTCTCCCCTCTCTCCTCTTTTAAAGTCTAGGGGGATATTCTGATGCATCCAATGTGTCAGAAATAATTAGGTTTTGTCAGATTTATCATCGTGGCACAAACCCCTTTCCCAGACTAGGGCCCCAGATCATGTTATGCCTTGTTTGTGTGTGACAGCATTATTATTCTTTTTAGTCGCCCAACACTTTTCTTCTTCCGCCCACTCCTCTGTTGTTCTGAAGGCAGAGGCGTCCTGCTCACTGCTGCTGCTTCCTGCCCAGCGCTTATTGACAGTGGCTAAAGATATTCATCCATTTAGAGTTAAAAACATGTATCATGGTGTCCGAGCAAACTGCCGGGCTGAAGTTGATTAATGGCAGAACCTAGCTGCCGGTTTTTCCTCTTGAGGAGCGACATGCACATCCCCTGCATATTAACGAGTGGCTGCGCTTTCCATTAACTAGATAAAAAAGCCTCTCCTCTGCCTTTGCTCCAGGGGGCTCAGGGATGAGAAATTCTCCATTATTTATCATGTGGCCTGTCCCCCCCCCCACCCCCCACCCCCTTTTTCCTTTTTCATGTATTTCAACCTGGTGTCATCAGTAAACTTTTAAATGCCAAACATGTCTGGAACATCACAGCTTATCAGCCTTACAGGGGCCATGTTTTTCATGCAATTTTCATGCGCTTACTTACAGTAGACGTGAGGCATCATGTCGAATTAGCGTCTCGCAAACAACATGGTTGTTACCCTGACTAGATAATGCATGTAAGGGCTGTTATACGCCTGTTTTTTGATACAGCAAAATATTTATCTGTGAGCTGAACACCACATTTTGTATTCCATGTGCAGAAGAGGGAATTAAAGACTAGATACCCTTTCTCTCTTTGCTCAGTATTATTTTATAATGGTAATAATTAGCATTTCTATATTTTCTTATTGTTTAATTTTGCAGGTCATTTAATAAAAATAATAATAATCCATCAGATTTATATAAGGCTTTTCTAGGTACAAAATCACCTCATTTCAAATGACGTGCGGGGGTCAAACAAGTGCTATTGGCTGCAGGAATTTGTCACAAAACGTAACCAAATCTGACATTTATCGGCAATGTGATTGTGTCACAGGCCACCCATTCACGTGAAGGAGGAGCCACTTAACATGGATGACGACGACTGTCCGATGTCACTGGTGACGACAGCCAATCACAGTCCAGAGCTGGACGATGACCGGGAGCTGGAGGAAGGGAACTTATCGGAAGACCTGGAATGACTAGGATACAGTTTTTGGTCGACGTTTCCCTTCCCCCAGCCGCACTGTTTCTTTCACACAGACCTCCTGCAAAACCAGAAACCACTCCACAGTCCAAGCAACCACAGCTGACTCTCTCTTCTGTCTCTCTCACCACTGGGACTATTTATTGAGCATGCATCCAGAAGGAGACCGGTCCAAAGGAACTCTTCGTTGCAGCCCTTTGGGATCCCCAAACATGACAGGCATGAGATGTCTGATTAAAAGAATTAACTCTTTGAGACCTATTTCATTAGAGATGGCGTGGCCACATACAGTACAAGGATGATGGACTCATGGATGGGGGGGGGGGACATGAAACAAATGAGCAAATCGTGTTCCGTTGAAAACTAGCGGCCTCATATACTGCCAAAAAGGAAGACGTTTTATGTTTGTGAATAATCCAAGCCCCAGTAGTTGTTAATGTCTAGAGACAATTGCTGGTTCAATTCAAGTTGTTGCTCTGTTATCATTTGCACAGGAGTAGTCTCAGAAATTTGTGTCACTGCCTGTATGTTGCTACTATTATGAAAACCAGTATATAATTTTAGCTTCTTTTTTTTTTTTTTTAACCATCGTTTATTTCAAAATCTGATTTTAGACACCACCAATTGTATATGCCATTCCCTGAATCACACCAGTAACAGAACTGCGGTACCAAGACTATTGTTGCAGCTGTCCAGAAAAAAAAGAAAAAAGAAAAAAAGTTGGCTTCCAGTCTATTATCTGTTTGTGATTGAAAGTAAAAAAAAAAACAAAAAAAAAAAAAACTGGAAATTAAGTTGGGAGGAAAATAATAGTTTGTATAAAGCACCATTTACAAAACAAATGCATTTCCGCATAATTGCTGTTCTCCTTACCTCCTCGTTCTAAAGCTTTGTCTACCTGCAAACAGTCACAGGCAACAGCTAGAAACCAAAGCCAACACTAGCAATGGCCAATAGCTTATAGACAGAAGCCACCAAACTCCTCTTGGTCCGTCTTCTGTGACTTTAAACTAGTACAAAGAGAAGCTTTTGTTCCGCAAACTACCTTCGACTAACCTCTGGGATTGTTCCATTTAGCCCTATACAAAGATGATCACGAGAAAGAGAGAGGGGGAAATACATGCTGATTTTGATGTGTAATTTGATAACTTATAGAAGTCCACTTTGGAGATTTTCTGCCAGACGTACTGTAGGTAGAAAAGTGATGTGATATTTGAACTGCAGGCATTTTGTGCTGGTGATTTGACTGGTAGAGAGCAGCTAACTGTAAAAGTGGATCATGACCAAAACGAAACATTTGTGTATTCAATGGAAGTGCAGAAGCATTGTGTTGTTTTGCATATATTTTTACTTTTTGTTATGCATTACACATCAGACGTCATTGTTTTGTTTTATTTTCATGATTTTTTTCTAACCTGGTAAATATGTAATGTTCTAAGTGGGACTGTCAAAATAATGTCACGTCTTATTTCCGTGGCGGTTTTGTTCCGAGCCGCGTCGAAACTGAAACTGAAAACATCGCTAACCAAACATGAAAAATATCTAGTGAAGCCAAATAAGTCATAATTTCAAGTTGATATGAAATGGCTTGGTTACCATGTAAAAGCAAATAATAATAGCCATTTCAGAAGAGGATATCTAAGGTGAAAGTTAACCTTTTCTAGGTGATATTTGCTTTAACGTCATCGAATACACTTTGTGTGGTTCATAGCTTCTAATTTATATATAGATACAACTGGTGTTAGCACTGATGTACTCTGTATAGGTAACCAGCTTTTTATAACACACTTGGTATTTAACCAGACTAAAGAGAAGTAGTTATTGTGGACTACGGCCCATCATTTCCTTCACAGCTAATGTCATCTAGAAAAGTGTTGTTGCTTTAAAGGTCATTTCTGTTTTCAGTAAACCAAAGTTACACAAAATTCTGCCTCCTCTTGTATGGGATAAAGAAATGCTAAAACAACCACACGCACACATACACACTGTCAGAGACTAGCATACCTGCGCACGAACAGACACACAGACACAGACCCCGAGCTTTTGGTCTGCCAACCTTCTTGTTTTTCGGTTTAGCTCTCCAGCTGCAGAAAATGTATGCTGTCAAAGAACCGACGAGTTGCTTTGTATTGTGCTGTAACGACCAAAATGGAAACACTGTGCATATGTTGTTTTCAAGTGTGGTGCCAAGCCAAGGAATTGGCTGTAAGAGCTTAAAACACAGACACGTGCAGTACTGTACAAACACGCAGCATGTGAAGTACACACACACACACACACCCATGCCAGTTCCACGTCAAGAGGGTACTGGGCCCAGGAACAAAGCTTATCCCTTCAATACTTAGCTGGAGTCAGCAAAACGACTTGAAGACGACGTTCTTAATAATCTTATCACACCAAATAAAAAGGACACTTCGTCTTTCTAAAAAAAAAAGAAAAAAAAAGGGTTCTCCCACTCACCCAAAAAGGCTTTCTAAAAGCTTCTACCTCTGCACAAGAAATTCAGAACAATTATGACAGATTGCACGAGTTATTAGAATGCCACAAGAGCTGTACTTTACTACGCTTGTCTCATAGGACGTGGCTCAAACCAACGTTTACATTCCCTGCGTCAAGATATGGAAGATTTGCATTGTAATAGGTTGTCCTCAAACATTTGTAGAATGATAATGTATAGATTACCTGTAAGGGAATATTGTGTTTTAAAAATGCATGTCTAAAAATCATTTGATGGACTGGAAACAAGAACCAATAAAAAGAATATAATAAAAATCATCGGGACGATGGCCTAAATGTACGTACAATGCATAGGAGTGCGTTACCTCAGATATACTGTTTTGGGAGGGATAAAACCTGTCAGCCACAGAATGCATATTACCTGTAGATTTGCATGGGTTTTGTATAAATTAAGTAAAAAAAAAAAATGTCTAAAATAGTTGCTTGCACATAATACCAGAAAGACCTCCAGAACTGCGATCTGCTCCTCCACTAGATTTTAGGATTGTCTGGATTTTCTGGGTTGATTTTGTCTGTATTTTGATAACTGTGCATACTTATGTAAAAAAATGTTGGTGGACCCATAAATTTACCAGACTTTTTTCTAAGAGGAAAAAAAATCTCAGTGTTTCTTTTCTGACTTAACTGAATTTTTACTGTTTCTCTCATTGCTCGCTAAGAATAGCAAACCTGCTTTTTCTGCATCTGCTTTGCGTAGCTGTAAGGCTTAACCTAATGTGTGTATTTATTGCTTGTACCTCTGTGCATACTTTATGAAGCATTATGTCTGGCAGTTGAGTCATGTATCCTTTCTACTGCTATCCTTCTCTAATAATTGGGAATATGATCCCCCTATGTATACAGTAAATTGGGACTGTAGCAAACATATGTTTATGTAATTGGTGAAAACTTTTCTTTGTTTTCATTTCCTTTTGATCGAGATTCAACTACTTTTTTTGATACTTTTCATTACTGTGTACTGTGTCCATACGTTAAAGGTTCTCTGACATTAGAAGGTCATGGTTGAGAATTGTAACAGACGTTATTATTTTCTGTATTCATGGCATTTCACTGCTGAATAAAATAAAGGACCAAAACTTGGAAATTTGAAAAGCAGCTGTCTACGTCCAGCATCAGAGAGTACATTTTTTCCCTCCACTGTTACACATATATCTTTAATTCTACAAAGGCACAGCCATGAAAATTTAGCACACTTTTAACGTTTCAGGAGCTGCTTCTTCAGAGATGTGAAGGAAGGGCTTGGAAAAAAAGAAAACAATTAAAGTTTAATGTATATGTTACAAGGCTTTGTTCCAGCTTCCAGCACCTAGAGTCTTGTTTAGACGAGCGGGACAAGGCACTGCATTGCCCACCCCTCTGGACCTGTAATGGGTTTAGCCTTTGTATGATTCAAGCCCACTGCTTTCATGTACCACAAAACTTGTCCCAGTACTGCTGTGTACCTTTGAAAGGCTTTTGTAAGAAGTGACTTACCCAACTATAGGCTCCATTTCTTGGCAACATACTGAAAAAGTGGTTTTGGCACAAACCACATTGTTAAGTCTATCTGAAAAAAATATCTGCCTTATTACCATCGAGGTTCTGCATCATGTAGAGAAAACAAAGATGTGAAATGTCATCCATTTTCCATCCATCTTCAAGACAGCAGTTTCCTCCTGACACTTCAAAAGAAAAAGATAAAACACGCCTTTTAGCCTTTCGATTGATGGATGTTGACTGATAAAACGCTATGACAGGCCGTGTGGCTATATCAACTCCAGCAGGCCTATCACACCTTGTCGGTCATGGAGCAGCCACACACTGACACCCTCATTGAGATTCCAACTGAATCTACCATGACCAATAGGTTGCCCATTAGCTCCTCTGTATGCCGAGAGCCTTCTACACGTTCCAAAGGGTGCTCTGGGACATCGTGGGGCCCTTTGAATCATGTCCGCTGGTCATTTAATCGTAACGCTGATGCATGTTCTTTTTCCTTACCATATGATGTCCCATGAGAGGTCAGAACAACAGCGTTTTTCATAAAGGCGCACAGACATATTTCCCTTTCTCTTCCCCAATGACAGTCCCAGGCATCAGCCATGGCAGACTCCTGTTATCTCCTCAGCAATGGCGTTCCAGAGCATTAGCTAGCTCGCAAGGCACTCGTCTTCTGTGCTATTTATGCACTTGGAAGTGTTTGTGAATTCAAGTGAGGGATCGCATACGGAGTGCAACAAGGGCCGCTGTGTACTACACAACATCAGAGAGAGCTCCGGCATTAAAGTGTGAGAGCGCCTGCTATAGACCCTTCTTTCAAAGGCCATGAAATAATAATGGGTTGTGGTTAGAGAGGTATCCGTGAGTCACACTGGCTGCTTTTCATAAAGTGGAGTTATTTACAGTATGATGAATAAAAGAAAGGGTAGCTGGTGGTGCAAGCTTTTTCCACATGAATGGTGGGGAGAAAAGAAGTCCCTTTAATATACAGTGGCAGAGTGTATACTAGCGGAGTGGTTGGGAAACAGAGAATGCACTGAAATTTGAGTTAATCTTTTGAAAAAGTGAGTGTATTGGAAGCTTTAATGCAATAGTTCAACATTTTTGGAAATAAGCTAATTCACTTTGAGACTAAGGTGAGAAGATCGATACCGTTATGTTTGTACTGTAAATATGACGCTACAGCCAGTTAACTTAGCTTAGCATAAAGACTGGAAAAAGCTAGCTAAGATAGTGCTGCTAATAGGCAGATTTTGTCACCTTTGGATGGAGCCAGGCTAGCTGTTTTCCCCTGTTTCCAGTCGTAATGCTAAGCTAAGCTAATTGGCTGCTGGTTGTAGCTTGAGTGTGGTATCAATCTTCTCGTCCAACTCTCGGGATAAAGCGCATGAGCATGTTTCGTGCAAACTATTCCTTGAACTTGCTGACATAATAGATCTCAGTATATCTCAGCATAATGTCTTACATCCTGCCCTTCTGAATTAGATCCTGGCATCATTCATTTCATCTCCAACACTGACCAATTAGGTCAATTTATGAACCGTCCCCTTGTGGGATTGGGTGGTAAATATCTCCAGTCTCGCAGTTTATTGATTAAGAGTGCAGACTCTCTCGCTCTCTCTTTTTGTCTTTTTCTTCCTCTCCCCACCCCTTCTGACCTGACGATGCGTGTCAGCTCCATAGAAGACCCTCGTCCCCAGGCTGCAAAATTGCCTGCTAAATAGTCCGAGGCAATGGCAACGCTAATTGAGATCATCATTATTATAATTGCGAGCCCTGAAAAGCGCGTCTTAAATAATTTGCATTGCTCTCAAGTTGATATTGGACGCAGTGCAAAAATAATTGCATAGCTTGGAGGCATGATGCTTGATTCGGTGGTGGGCGAGGGGACTCTTGCGCCCGCTCCCTGCCCCACCCGGCTTCCAGTAACCGCCCAGCCGGTGCCGAGTTGGGTGCCACGAGGCGTTGGTTTCCATGTCAGATGCCTTCAGACGAGTCACGTGTTTGTCGCAACAGTAACGGTGGAGTTTTTGGTACTTTTTTAGCCAGGTTATGATTTGGCCCAATTTTATGTAAAAAATCTTCCTCGTTAAGACCTCACAGTCAGCAAATTTCCCCGCAAAGTCCCCAAGACTTTCAAACAAGAACAAAAATTCCCATGAGATCAGACTTCTTTAATGCTTGTCCCAGTGTTGTGTTTTCCACTGGTCACTGTGTTTTAATGTAAACTGAATCCACACGTCTGATTTTCCACTCTGTCTAAAGGAGCTGCTGAGATAGACAAAAAAATTGTGTGACCCCGATACATAAAACTTCACTCATCATTACATCAGAAAGACCTGACGTAAAGGTACTTTTCACTTTGTGTAGATGTGATGTGCAGGCACCGGTGTAATGTATGCAAGAGAAATGCCTATTTCTCCAACTGAAACAAGGGATTAACCCAACAAAATGGTGAGAAACTGCTGATATTCATGAATTCTTGCCTGTGGCTTTATCTACCACACACACACACACACACACGTGTACACACACACACACACACACACACACACAAACACACACACACGCACACACACATCCTATCAGGTTCCCTCTCCCCGTCTCACTCACACACACACACACACACACACACACACACACAAGCACAGAGAGACTTGACAATGAGACTAATGAATATGATATGGAAACATGATATAGCTCATTGTTTGTTTGCTTCATGCTTTAACGACAACAACAACAACCCTCCCAGGCTGCTTTTGCCTGTGAAAATGAGCACATCAAACAATAAATGAAGGTGTTGAATCAGATTAACTAAATCCTCTTAGAAACAACACTCCCCTCAAATACACTTTGCCTTTATCGCCTGTGTTTTCCCTCTTATTCACACATCATATCATCATATCCTACTTCCTTCCCTTACACATTAGTTGTGATAAATCAAGCTGTTTGAGGTGGGTAGCGTGCAGGTGGCTGGAGAGGTTATGCTGAAAAGAACAAAATCCCAACTATCATCTTTAATCCATGGTAATCACCTCTGGCCTTAATCACCAATTCATAATGGAATTTATAATGGAATGATTTCAATTACCTACCACCACCGGCACCACAGAGTTCTGCAATTAAATTAGGACAATGCAATTGTATGTCTTTGTCTCAAATCTCAATATGTTTGTGTTTAAGGAGTCTGGCCTTTTTTTTTGTTTATGGAACTTCTGATGGAGAAGTTTGGTCGTGTGGAAAAGAAAGACTATTCTTTTTCTTTTAAAGGAGAGGAAAACCTTGGGAGTTGATCATTTGGGGGTTGGGGGGGTGGTAAGGAAAAAAAAAGAAATATCTAGCATTAGTGAGGAATGGTGGGTTAAATCACTTACTGAAGATTTTTAATGACATTTCAGTGTTCTCGTATAATTACTCTTCATGCGAGATGGGCCGTAATGCTGTTGGACAGTCGCGGTTCAGGCTCGCTAGCTCGCTTCATTAGCGTGTCATTCCTATTTCACATCAGAGGCTTTAATTGTAATGCTGAATATGCACAGCTCTCCACAGAAGCCTAATCAAAGTGGATCCACTTGTATTATTAATATCAGAAATCAGCCCGCTTGCTATTTTTTTATAAATAAAAGAATACAGACGCATAAATCAGCTGTCATTTATTAGCATGGCCCTGGCATATCTGCCAGACATGCAAGAAGAGCAACCCCACCCTATCTCCGTTCCTGCCTGCATCACTCATCAAGATTTAAAAAGAATAAAAGACAAGAGAGGAAAAAAAGGAAGAAAAAAATGCATTAAATATACATACTAATTCCGCCATGAAGTAATCAGATTACAAAGCAGGTGACACCGGACGCAAAAAAAAAAAAATTGGACGGCTTGCAATAACGAGGGGATGGAGAGGTTCACAAGGAGAAAGGATGGATGGACAAATACAAAGGAAAGGTGGAGAGAGGAAAGAAAGGATGGGAGGATTAAGGATTTACTTTCAAAAGCAAATACCACAAGAGAAAGAGACTACAGTGCAGCAGAAAAAGTGTCTTTGAGTAGGGCTGGATGAAGACTGCACAGGTTGTGCTGACCAACTATAAAAAACCAGCTGTGTTTTGAAATCCTGTGTCAGTGAGAGTCAAAGTGCTGCGAACCGCTAATCCACATCAGTGGAGGGCTTTGGTGCTGATGCAGATGGTACACACACAGAACTGCAGCTGAATACCTGCTCTGTCTCTGAAAAGAGATACGGAAGCTTTGGGAAATTAACCTTCACTTTTGTAGAGGAAAAAGGGATTTCTTGGCAGAATGCAATGGGTTGGAAGCATATTTGTTTTTTTTTGCATAAAGATGGATTGTGATGGTGTTAATTCATAGATCGGAGATTATCAGGGCAAAGAAGAGACTTTGTCATCTTTTCTTTTCACCTTAGAAGGGCGAGGAAAAGAGGTTCCAGTACGGTAATGTGAATAAATCTTTGGTGGAAGAAGTAGTTTAGATCCAGTATGAGTACAAGTACAGTACAATACTTTTATACAGTACGTAGATTAGTTCCAAATCTTGGGGTCAGGACCCCTTCAGTGGCTCGCAAGATACTAAATCGGAGGGGTCATGTGATGAATAATGGGAGGAAAAGAAGAAAAAAAGAGAAAACATGTTAAAAAGTACCTTAAAGTACTTTAGTACAGCACTCGAGTAAGGTACTTAGATACTTTCCATCACTGGAAGAAGTGTACTTTCTGTTATTTAGTCATTGTACAGCCATTAAATGTCATAATGTCATAATCAATTAATCATGAACAAAATCCATATCTGTTTGTGAAAATATACATTCCGCTTTAAAATAATATGTTTACATTATGTTCTAAAAATTCTTTCTTTTGCCAGTTAAAGTTAGAAGCCGACAACAACAGTGCGTGCCACGAGACAACACTGTCACATTTGATGTCAGGATACAAGAAAAGTTATGACAGCTGCAGGTGGATGAGACGGACGTGAATTATTAATTAGACATTAACGGAGAGACAGACATTAATTAGGCATTAATGTGGAGACTCCTCGTACTCACATCCTTCCACTCCGTGCCTATCTATAGCTCGGCCCTCACCCCTCCACCCACGGCATGTTCTCTGTGTGTATAGAGACAGATGTGAACTACGCTGATATTTAGACTGTAGGTTGAGATTTAACATTTTTTAATTTTGTTCTAGGAAGGTGCATTTTGGGATGATTCCATTTGCTTCTTGTAAAACGAAATCAAACACCACTACTTCAAACATTCAAAGCTAGCAAGTTCTTCATTCACCAGACACACATTCCAACGCTGCTGCTTGTCGTTCTGTTCTGACAGTGAACACTTTCCTTCCTGACACTAATCTGTGTTCTAGAGTTGGCTTCGTGCTGAAGCAACGCCGGGGCGAAAAAAAAGTGTCTCGCTGTACGGGTGTCACATGCAAACAGGCCACTGTCGTTACCAAACAACAATTCAGAGTCAACATGTAAGAGGGGAATTCGCCACTGCTTTGAGAGGAGGTTTGTGTCTGTGTAAACTGCACTTTCACTGGCTGATGAAAATGCTATGCAAACAGAGAGAAACACAAAGGGAAGAAAAGTAGTGTATGGAGAAACTAAATTACTTTCCAGAGTACTGTACATGCTATAAACCTGGGAGAAGGCAGGCGGAGAAATGATAGTGGCAGTGGGGGGCAGTGTTCAAGTACAGGTCAGCTCCATTACCTGGGTCCAGCATGTCTCTCTCACATCCTGAACATACATATATAACCCCAGCTTGATGATATTCTATCCCAATCTCGCTAGTTTCCATTCCAAACCTCTTTGATCTGTGATTTGCATTTTAGCGCCCACGGGGTAAAAGTTATTTGGATGAGATTTTTTTTTTTTTTTCCTCTCCCTCATTGCCTCCTTTTCTGCATCTTCTCACTCACCCATTCACCACATACCTGGGGCTTGTAAACTCATACCTCCCTCCCCCCTTCCCCTTTCCTCCCTGACTCCCTCTTTCCCCAGCTCCCTCCATCCCTCCTTCCCCCACTGCCGTGGCTCTCAGGATCTCCTTTTAATATCAGCTATGCCCCAGAACGGAACAAACAAATTAGCTGACGGGAGGAGCGAGTTTCAATCTCGGATCCTCACCTGTATGTGATCCGTGGGGTGAGCCGGAATAAGCCTCCCAAACTGCAAACAGCATGGCTACAGGCAAATGGGATGATGTGCTTGGCAGTAGTGGAAACAAGCTAAGTACATTACTTAAGTACTGTACTGTTGTGAGTACTTTTAATGTAGTTTTTTTAATCTATATTTCATGTTACTTTATAAACTTGCTATACTGTTTATATTTTTTAGAATTATTTTCTTTTTGCATTTGTAGGCCTTTATTTTTGACAGGACAGCTTGGACATGAAAGGGAAGAGAAAGGGAGAATGACATGCAGCAAATGGCAGCAGGTCGGAACCGAACCCGCGCCTGCTGCGTCAAGGACTGAGCCTCTGTATATGGGTGCGCTCTACCAGGTGAGCTACCCAGGTGCACACTGTACTATATTTATAAGTGAAATATTGTTGCTGAGAGTTTAGATGAGGAGATTGACGCCACTGTCATGTTTGTGCTATCTTAGCTTAGCTTAGCACAAACACATAATCTCCCATAACACCACGGTGTGTTGTTTTTGTACACATTAAACAAACAAGATTAATTATTTATTATTTATTATTATTATTATTATTATTATTATTATTATTATTATTATTATTATTATTATTATGTATTACCTTTGGACAGAGCCAGGTTAGCTGTTTCCCCTTGTTTCTATTCTTTATGCTAAGCTAAGCTAACCCGGCTACTGGCTGTAGCCTTATATTTAGTGTACAAAATGAGAGTGGTATCAATCTTCTTCTCAGCAAAAATACTAATAAGTGTATTTTCCAGAATGAGTAGTCCACTTTTGCCACTTTAAATTAAGTACACGCTTCTGTACTTTTACTAAAGTAGAATTTTGAATGCAGCACTTTCACTTTATATTAATGTATTGGAATGTGTACTTTAGTAAAGCATCTGAATACTTCTTCCACCATGGGACATTGGACACCACATCCACATGAAACATAGACAGACAAGCAGTGACACAGAAGAGCTGTTTTTGCAGAGTAGTTTTGTTTCTACAAAAAATGTAACTCATAAATCATCATTCCACTTACACATCCTGTGGCTCAAATAAGGAATCGTCCCATGTCTGTGGACAGGCAGCTTCATCGCCCCCTAGACCAGACATCCGTCACAGCAAGTCTGTTCCTTGCTCGCTGCCCATTTGATGTTTTTAAACAATTTATATTTGTTATCATATCAAAGCAAAGGCATGCGGCTATCAAACGTGCGAGGTGCACACTCTCAGCCGAGGGGCCCTCTCAGCCAGCCACGCTGCATTCCTTATTCTATTTTATCTCTCTTGGTTTTTGACTAATGTCAGTAACAGCTACCGGTAATAAAATGCTTGTTAGAGTTTGTGCCGTTGCCTCGGAGCATCGGCTTTGATACATTGTCAGGCCATTTGCCAGTGTTTCCTGATTACCTTGCCACCGACTGCATGTTTATTGATTGGGAGTTAATAAAGCGAGGGCCTGCGCTTATACCGCCCTCGCTTGCTTTGCAAAAGGTGAGGCTTCCTTTGATGTGGAAGCGATACATTGTCAGGCAACATAAACGCATGTGTTGTAATGTCAGCTTCGCTCCTAGCCACCTTTTTGCATTGTGTGTGCAGTATACAGCGCGTTTGTGGTTTTCACTTTGACTCTTATTGTCATTGTTTGGACTGAATTGAAGGTGTAAGAAAAAACAAATGTTGCCAATTACTCACATTACCTGCAGGCAGTCTGGGTGACTTCATTTTGCTGTCTGTAATGCTGACATCTGATTCTATGTACCTTTACATCTTTGTGTGCTTTTATGTTTTTTATGTGTAGGGCTGTCACTGTGCAGCCTGTCATCTTTGGATTTGTTTATCTGCTGGCTTCTATCTCCTCCCCCCTCTCCCTCTTTCTATATTGTCTGTCCCCATGACAGTCAATATGGTGATTCCATCCCTCACCAGCTGATTGTCTTTTGTCCCCCGTCTTCTCTAGCTTCTCCCACTGCTGTGTACCCTGCCCCTTCTCCAGACACAGACCGCCTTGCCTGATTTACTGTCTTCTTCCTCTTGTATCTCCCCCCCCTCTGAACTCCACTGCGCCAGCAGTCGTGTCAAATCAAAATAACAGCTTTAAAAATTCAGTCAACATTGCCCCCTACAAACAGCAAGGGCCTCCTTGTTGGCTATTCATGTATTCAGGTGTACATTGTATCATGGTGGAGATGCTTTCGGAGCCCAACATGGCAGTTCCATCAAAATGTGATGTATTCATTCATAGTCACTAGTAAACTATATTTGTTTGCAGATAACCGGGATGTTTACCAGGGACAGGAAAGCAGAAGGCACATGCAGATCGGTTTCTTATCGGACAAGCTGTGGCCCTGCACCTGCCGGCCGTGTAACCCCTGCTAGGTCCCCAATGAAACATGAGCCTATGGAATAGGTTGCCCTGTTTTCCCATCATCTTTCTGATGCGCTCCTACCGCCCTTCTGTTTCTATATCTTTTGATGCATGCTTGTATTAAAATGTGCAGTGCTGGGACAAACACCATATGTGCTCGGCCTAAGAATTCCCTCATTCCTTCCCTTCCTCCCCTTTCTCCCCTTCCTCCTCCCCCTTCATTCCCTCTATCTCTTCCTCTTTCCTCGCTCAGTTCTCTCAGTATTTACATCCTTGTTTAGTGTCACTTTCTCGGGGTCAGACCAAAGCGCTGTAGCCTCAGGCTGGCTCCCAGGCTTGTGTATCATTGTGTTTACTGATCACTTTCACTGCCTATCATAGCCTACCACTTTTCCTTATTTTTTTCTTAATTATGATAAAATAGCTAGTAGTGCTTGTACAGGCAGCTTGATCTGGAATAATATGTAAATAGAGAGTGCTAAAGGTATCCCCCCCCACATACACACACACACACACACACACACACACACACACACACACACACACACACTCTTCTCTGCCTCCTCTTCGTCCTCTGCGTCTTTCACTTCCTGGGGTTTCTCCCCCCCCCCTCCCCCCCCCTCATGAATCTCTCCCCACTTTCTCAAATTCCACCGCTATCTTGCTTGGAACCATCCCAAAATCTCATCGTGTCAAAATGCATTAAGAACATCAAAACATTTCTGTTTACAACATTGCAGTCGTGTCAATTAAATCTGATTAATTATTCAAACATTTATCTTCCCCCACGGTGCCTGGGGAATTTTTAATCAAGCTTCCTATTTGCTTTAAATTAGCACTGTCAAGTGTGCATTTGTGTAAAATCCCTGGTATCATTAAAGATTTATCAATTGGAAATCTGTTTGGGTTGATTTTACTGTTAATTGGCTAGAAGGCGTGCTGTGGCTTTACACTCATCTGCAACAAGTGCCTCTGACTTGGGTTAGCAAGGGAGAGCAAAGATGAGCATCCTCGGATGGAGTTAGGTTAGTTAGATCTACAATCAAAGCTACAGCTGCGCCAAAGCTTTTATATACAGAGCTCATCATTCCAGCTGCATAATCAACAGCTGAGATAATATTTATTCTAACGTATTTTTTTTTTTTAGTATGACCACATTGCAATATGCCCTACTCGAGGTCTACATTCCCCTTAAGGGAACACTTTCACACTACGTTACTTGATATAAAGACATGGTTGTTGGATGTTTTTTTTTGTTTTAAATGTATTACCCATGAAAATGAAAATTAATACTTATACAGTGCCTTCAGAAAGTATTCAGCCTGCACTTTTTCACATTTTGTTATGTTGCAGCCTTGTGCTAAAATCATGCATACTCAACAACCCATTGTGACAAAGCAACAACAGAATTCTTAGAATTGTTTGCAAATGTATTAAAAAGAAAAACCTAAAATGTTGTATTTAGTATTTAGACCCGTTGGTATGCCACCCAATTCTCTTGATCACCTATGAGATGTCTCTACACCTTGATTGGAGTCCACCTGCGGTAAATTTCATTGATTGGACATTTTCAGCGGCAGTGACTGGGGGACTGGTGAGGGTTGAGGGGAAAGCTGAATGGGGCAAAGTACAGAGATGTCCTTTAATGAAAACCTGGGCCGTAGCACTGAGGACCTCAGACCAAAGGTTTTCCTTCCGACAGGACAATGACCGTAAACACACAGCCAAGACAATGCAGGGATGGCTTAGGAACACCTCTGTGAATGTCCTTAAATGGCCCAGCCAGACTTGAACCAGGCAAACATCTCTGGAGAGACCTGGAAATGGCTGTTCACTGACGGTCCCCGTCCAACCTGACAGAAGATCAGCAGAGAATGGCAGAAAATCCCCAAATCCAGGCGTGCAAAGCTTGCTGTGTCATACTCAAGAAAACTTAAAGCTATAGTGCGTAGTTTCTGTCTCCCCCATGAGGAATTCTAAGTAATGACAACAATTCTGTCATTGCATCCACATGACACAAGCCTTCGGTGATTGCGCACCACCCCCACCCCTCCTCCACACAGTTGCTAGTAGCCAAGGAGGATTAAAAAAAAAACATGATGGACTCTTCAGAAGAGGTAATTATCTTCACTTGAGATTCTGTGCGTGAATGTCGCTGGACGACACCAATTTCTAAACATAGCCATACTGAGAACTACAGAGAGAGTTTTGTGGAGCTGATTAATTAGCGTTGTATCAACTCACTTGGCAATGGCTTGAATGTAACGGATGTTCATTATTATAAAAAAGTTACGCACTAAAGCTTTAAGACTAGAGGGTATTGGTAAATGGTTGTATATGTAGGTCTATGTTTTAACACAGCTTTCCTATCAGTCTATGGTGCAGCTCCAAGTGACTTGGCTTGGCTACCAATTGCATCTATTGCCAGTAAAGTTACTTGTATGACCAGCATTTGTCACCCTTGCTAACAGTGTTGCAGGCCTGTAGCTCCAACGTTTTCATCCCAGCTAGGGCCGCCTCTGCTAAGCCAAAGCAGCCTTAGCATCGGTTGGATGTCTGGCTTACACAAGTACACTTTAACAGAAGGTTATAAAACATATATCTCTGTACTTGTATGTCGCTGGTGCGGCTGCAACTCTAGTAGAAGCCTCCCCTCCAGATTACAATTTTCTGTTCTCTGCTAGGCAAGGGAAAAAAGGAGGCGGGATTGCGACTATTCATTCCAACTTTTTTAATTGCACTAAATTAAATTTAGGACATTTCAACCTTTGAATACTTAGCCGTGGTCATCAGATCGCACCAACAACGACCTACTCTTATTTTATCTGTTTATCGACCACCCAAGCATAATAATGAGTTTCTATTTGAGTTTGCAGGTCTCTTATCTATAGCAGTGACTAAATACGATAGTATACTTTTAGTAGGTGATTTTAATTTTCATGTCAATGACCTCTCTGACAATAGAGCTTCAGCGTTTGTTGATCTGGCTGACAGTCTTGATTTCGCATTGCTTGCTACTGATACCACACACATCCATGGGAACACGTTAGATTTAATTTTCACAAGAGGTATTGACGCTCAGCTCTTGTCAGTAGAAATGGTTCCTGTATCGGATCATTTTTGTATTTTTTTCAACATCTCTCTTCACACCCCAAATAAGAGCTTTAATCCTGATACCTACACTTACCGCCGCATTGACAGTAAGGCAAAGGCTGTTATGGCTGATCAACTACAAGACTTACTTCAGTCTTGCCAGGATGGCCCAAGTTTAGACATTTTAACAGAAAACTTGAATAGTGTTCTTACCAGGGCGCTCCCGCGCTAAATAAGCCCCTTGGTTCAGTGACACCACTCGTGTGCTCAAAAGAACATGTAGATCATTGGAACACAAGTGGCGAGTGACAAAACGAGACGAGGACCGCCTAACATGGGTAATGAGTTTTAAAAATTATAAACGAGCTCTTTCGACCGCAAGAACAGCCTATTTTTCAAATTTGATAAAGTCCAACAAGAATAATCCTCGGTTTTCTGTTAGAAAGCTTACACAGGTTGTTGACACCTCCCCTAGTTCAGCTTTCACTGCAAATGATTTTATGACGTTCTTCATATCAAAGGTTAACCAGATCAGAGAAAAAATTGTCTGCCCATTAGCCACTTCTCATGCAGAGGAAGGGGATGTAGAGTCCCCCCACTTCCGCATTTTCTCACAGTTCAATATCATCACTTCTGATGTATTAATGAAATTAGTCTCAGCTTCAAAGCCCACCACATGCCAACTGGACCCAATACCATCCGGTCTCCTTAAGGAACTATTTCCCATTCTCTGTAACCTTCTTTTTATTATTAATATGTCACTCACACAAGGTATGGTTCCAGCAGTATTCAAATTAGCAGTCATAAAACCACTACTTAAAAAGCCCAATTTAGACCCTCATGTTTTAAAAAACTACAGACCTGTATCCAATCTACCATTCATGTCCAAAATTCTGGAGAGGGCTGTTGTGGAACAACTTACTGCCCACTTATCTAATAACAGCCTATTTGAGAAATTTCAATCTGGTTTCCGGTCTGGTCATTCCACAGAAACTGCCCTGACGAGAGTCACAAATGATCTTCTGCTTTCATGTGATGTGTGGCCATGCATCGTTTCTAGTACTCCTCGATCTAAGCGCAGCTTTCGATACAATAGACCACACTTTACTTCTCGCCCGGCTTGAGAAACATGTTGGGATTAAAGGGATAGTACTTTCTTGGTTTAATTCTTACTTATCCAATAGATCTCAGCATGTCATTTTTAATGAATTTACTTCTGAACTGTGCAAGGTAGGCTGTGGTATACCACAAGGGTCAGTACTGGGCCCTATGCTGTTTTCCATCTATATGCTCCCTCTTGGTTCTATCATCAGCAGCTTTGATATTCAGTTTCATTGTTATGCAGATGACACACAGTTATATGTCCCTCTATTACAAAATAACCATTCACAGATTCTGAAATTACAGGCATGCCTCGCAGAAATTCAAAATTGGATGGGCAAGAATTTCTTGCTGCTTAATGCAGACAAAACAGAGCTGCTCATAGTGAGGCCAAATATAGCATCCCAGTGGAGAAACAAATTTTAAATTTTAACAACTGTGTGATCACAGAGAGTGACACTGTTAAAAACTTCCGCCCACATATAAAGGCTATCACTAGGACTGCCTTTTACCATCTAGGCAACATTTCTCGAATAAGACCAATGCTATCAATGCATGATGCAGAAATACTAATTCATGCATTTGTCTCATCAAGACTCGATTACTGCAACGCACTGTTCTCAGCCCTCCCTGCCTGTACAACTAAAAGTCTCCAGCTCGTACAAAATGCCTAAGACAAAAAAATGTAGCCACATTTCACCAGTTCTGGCTGCGCTACACTGGTTACCTGTGCAAGCCAGGGCTGATTTTAAGGTTCTTCTTTTGACTTATAAAGCCTTAAAGGGACTTGCGCCTGCTTACTTAAGTGAGCTACTTACACCATATATCCCAACACGCCCCCTTCGTTCTATGGATGCTGGTCTTCTGATCGTTCCAAATATAAAAAAAGATCAGCTGGTCACCGGGCCTTTGCCTTTCGCGCACCCTCCCTCTGGAATGGTCTCCCATCCAACGTTAGGGAGGCAAGCTCAGTTGATATTTTTAAGTCAAGACTTAAAACATTTCTTTATTCAAAGTATTATGGACATGTTTAAAATCCATAACTTTTGAACCATTGTTTTTTTTTTTCATTATCATTCGTTGTCTTATTTCATGTCTTAACAATTTTAACCTGTGATATTCCATTTATATTCCTCTTTGTGTTGTTGATTTTATATTTTATATTTAATTCCGCCTTTTATATTGATTAAATTGTAAATTTTCAATTTCTGTTGTGAAGTGTTCTGAGACCATGGTCCATGGTGATAATTCACTATAAATAACAATAAATTGAAATTGAAATTGATCAAATTTGCACGACCTAAATGGAAGTCTGGAGGTGATTGTGTAGCAGCAGACTCCCATTCACCACTGCCTTATTCACTGCCAGCCAACAATCTATGAAAAGAGATGCTGTGGTTTACATTCTAGCCCAGTGTTTTACATGTTTGTCTCTCTGAATGTATAAGCTGTCACTTGAATTAGTGCAACTTTCTACATTAGGTCTGCACAAGCTCCAAACTCAGCTTCATCTAAAGTGCCACTTAAACCTGCTCTAAATTGTTATGATTCATGTCCACTCAATGTCAGTTTTTAACATGCATGTGTAAACACAGGGTGGCTGCCCAGGAGAAGGAAATCTGAGGCCATGTTTGCGCCAACATGTTTTGTACGGATCTAACAGTCTATCATATTCTATGACCTCATGTCATTGTCTGCAAAGTAAGTACTAACTGTAATCTTGTAATGGAGTAAAAAGTCCAGTGAGGCCCTAAACTTTAGTCTCCCAAGTTCATGTACCAACACCTTAATTGTACTTAGAGTAAGTGTTAAAGAACTTAAGCAAATGTACTTATTGTCTAATGCAAACAGTACTGTGTACTGCATCAGTTTGAAATCTAAAAATATGGTTTTGATTTATATGACCACTAAAATTCGAATTATATACAGTACGTAATCTATATATGTATATATATATATTTTATGTATGACACTTTGTTGCTTTCAGAGAGTTAAACCAACTTGAGCCAAGAACTAAAGCTAAATCAGCCATAGCAGCATGATCCAAGTAACATTTAAGAATAAATCAGCTGGTATAAGAAAATGGTATGAGCCAGGCCAGATGGCAACCACATGTCTGTCTAAGGTATTTTGCAGGTTAGACATAGGTCAAAGAGCAGCTCTGTGATCCTCACGCAACCTCACTGCCTCACGCGCTCCCTCCCTCTATCCCTCAATTTATTTCAGTCCTGTTTGGTCTTTGTTTTATGTCATTTGAACACTTTTCCCTCTTTCTTTCTTTCTTTCTTTCTTCACATAAAAGTTCAATATCCCTCAGCAACAGATAAGAGGAAATGGCAGCACAGCAAGTGTTTTACGTTCTATTGTCCTCTTTATATTTTTAAGTTGAGCAGTTTTGGGGCATGTTTGAAGCATTTTTGAAGCTATATCAGAGATGACATGTTTTGTGCATATTTTCAAACAGTTTCCTTTTGTAATGCAAATGGATGTGACTGTGTCAATAAGTAGAAAGGCAGACGCATGCTGAATGGATAGCCTGAAACTTTGGCAGTGCAGAGTTTTGACTGCTGTGAAGGATTGTAATGTTAACTGCTTGTGATGGGGGGTTGTTTTAAGGCTTTACTGATTCGACTCAACCACACTCGCACATGATTTACAAATAGGCACACACACAAACACACACACACACACACACACACACACACACACACACACACACACACACACACACACACACATCTTGTGGGTTCTCACGTTTGTGCTTCAGTGCTCTCTATCAGAAGTCAACCCCCAACACACACTGTGCTTCCAGGCCTCCCCACAGCCCAAAGAACCTGCAGCACATCTGTCTGCACTGCATCTCCACCTCCTGCCTCCTACTCCTCCTGCTCTGCTCCTCTAACCGTGGCCAGGTGTTTGCCCACAGCCACACAGCTCTTCATCTCCAGGCCGCCAGACCGACGCTGATGTAATTGCTCTCTCCGCTGATCCATGAAAACAGAGAGAAAGGCGAGGGGGAAAAAGGGGGAAAGTAGCAAAAGAGGAGGAGAGACAGTGTGTGTTGTAAAGTGAGAACGAGGGCTGGGCTTTTGTGACGGGGAGGTGTGGGTGATGAGGAAGGATGTGTGTGTTTTCTGAGAAGGTCAGGGAAAAGTTGGGTAAAAATGTGTGTAGAAGTTTTGTCCTGATTTTGTTTGTGTGTGCGCGTGTTTCCAGGTGTATATGGAGCCATCTGCGTGCATGACCTCTCCCAAGAGAGATAAAGCAGCTCCACAGTGGGACTGTGGTGTGCTTTTAGTGGTTGTGTTGTGAGGGCAATTTCAATTAATGTATTCATGATATTTATATATTTAAATATATTTATAAGGGGTTAAACCCACAGGGGGAGGTGGCTTTCCATTTTCCTAATGACATGCAAATGGGGTGTAATGTTTTGTTCTGTCTCAAGCCCATTCCAGAGAGTTCTGTGGTGTTATGGGAATTATACCACAGTCTGTATATGTGTGCTAAAGAACGGTCGACATGTCACTGACTGCTCGGAGTCACACACAAGTTTAAGTGTGGAGAGCGTCAAATAAAATGTAAAATTAAATGTGTACTTTTCATTTACATTTTATCTGACGCTCTCATCCAGTTACATTCAGAATGCATGTAACAAGAGCTTTAATCATCTGCATTACATGCAGTCAGTAATCAAGTATTACAAGGGTGTCCTGGCAACAGATCTAACAAATTATTAATGCATCTTTGGAATGATCATATATCACAGAAAAGCTCCAAGGCTCAATATGATTCACTGTATGAAATTGATATACATATTAAGTGATAACGCTATATTTAAATTCCAGTCTGTTAGTTATCCAATATTGCACACAGGTATGTTAATAATGCTACAACCACTGCAGCACATCATTTAAATTGTCCAATTTTCTGCTCAGCGATAGAACTAATTCATCAAGCATATCCTATTTGTTCTGTCATGAAACAAACAACAACATTAATTTAATAGTCAGAGATTGCAACACTTAACAGAGATCCCCTGGAGTTTTGAATGAAGTGTTAGATTAGATTAATGTTTCCTCCCTATGTGGCTAACCTGCAGCACGGTCATGAGACAATACAGTATCAAATTAGAGAATCAGAGGGGAAAAGCCTCCCGCTGTTAGAGATCTAATTATTGCAAACACAATAAACAGCTTGATTGTTTTTAATGTCAGCTACTGTTCCCTTTTCCTCACACAACCCTGGTGCTTTACTGGAGTCTGAAAGCATGTTTCACTGTGCACAGTCACATTTCATTTCGCTTTAGAATAAATTGATAATGATTTTGTGTAATATTTTTTAGATTTCAAAAAATATTTTGACTTACTACCTATCTTTGTTAATCTGAAGTATTAAAGATAGCTCATTTTTTACACCCTAACTGGACATTTTAGCATACAGCCTATTAGCATAAAAAAATAATAGAAAACTGGAAAAGATTATGAATAAAATATAAAATATACCCAATACAAGGGTAGCTGTTGAAGAAATTGTTTGACATTTTATGAAATTAGGCGTATTCGCCTTCTTGCCGGGAGTTAAATGAAAAGATTGATACCAATCTCATGTCTGAACACTATGTATAAAGCTCTAAAGTAGCAGCACGTATTGGAGTTCACTGATAAGTCTGGAGGGTAAATATAAAGCTACAGCCAGGACACCGTTAGCTTAGCTTTGCATAAAGACTGAAAACAGGGGGAAACAGCTAGCCTAGCTCTGTTTAAAGGTAACAAAATCAACCCGGTCTCACGGCAGTTCGTGAAATGGTCACGTTATTTTGATCTATTGATTCATGTACAGGGAAACGATTTTCTACTTTATTTCGTGGTGGTCACCACGAAATTGGAATGTTACCATTTCACGAACAGCCATGCGACTGGGCTACAGCCTGCTCTGGGGGAGATGGTGACAACATGATCCGCGGTCTCTGGGGGACACAACAACGGGGAAATTAAATGCCGCACACCGGCAACAACTGCCATGACACTGGCCTGCTCTGAAAAACGGGGACGCCACACGCGGTAGACGGTGACAACAACGGCCGCCGGGACACGAGCCGCGGTCTCTGGGGGACGGGGAAATTAAACGATGCATGCTGGCGACAACAACGGCGACAACAACGGGACGCGCTACAACAACAGGACACGCTACAATAACGGGACACCTTACGCGATTTTTCGGCTTTTCAATACTACTCGCTACCATAATCGTGCTGTTATCACGTAATATGCTTCCCATTCAAATACATTACTTTAAAATTCGTGCTCACCAACACAATAAAAACCAGAAAAACGTGTCCCTGTACACGAATCAATAGATTAAATAACGTCACCATTTCATGAACTGCAACAAAATCCACTTATTAGCACCAGTGCAAGCCAATTGTCCAGCACATCATAGCCCCTGTAGAACAACAACAACCTGTTGTTTTTATTCTTCAGTTTGTGTACAGATTAAACAAACAAAAAATAGTTGTTTATTTGTGAATTTTAGAGGTGATGCTCGGCGGATTTTGTTATCTAAAGACAGAGCCAGGCAAACTGTTTCCTTAAGTTTCCAGCTAAGCTTTTCCGCTTTAATGTTATACTTAAATATGGGTGAATAAGCGTCTTTCCCAAAATGTTGAACTCTTCCTTTAACGTTAATAAAGCTCTTAACTTCTTTGTGTTGAGGTCAGACTATGTGTACTTTGGTAGGATCTTATCTGACAAGTCTGTTCAACATATCTTCTGTTGAATGCATGCTCAGACATAATATTTGAAGAGTTTTCTTAAATTTTATTATTCAAGAGGTGTGTGGGGGAGGGGGGGAATCCATGTTTCACACACATGCTTCTATTAATTTAGTTCTATCAGCGAGTTCTTGTGGATGTCACTCTCTACAGATGGCAGATTTCTCATTCAGGAACAAAACTCTTAATTTCCATAAGCGCTGAGCGAAATCTATGCTGATTCAGCGTAAGAAAACATTTATCTTGCAACAAATTGATTCTTGATATTAATTCATGTGTTCACTCTTGAAGTGTGCCCATGATTTAAGCCTGCCTCTTTTGTATGTCCAACTTTAATTAATTAATGCCATTACTAACATTGTGGTCCAGCTGATTTGGTTGGTCCATCATTTACAGAACTCTCTCTCCAAATCTTATCCTCTCCAGCAACGCTGACATTTGGAGAATTCTTGATTAACATAATTAGACAACTTTGATGGGAGATTTACAAAATCCCCCTTTTCTCCCGTCCTGACTTGTTTCCATGCACGTCTGGCAATCTTCACGTTAATGCTGTGAGTCCGCGGATTAGATGTGACATTTATAAGGGCATATTTAACTGAAAGATGTATAGAAAATATCCTCAGCGCAAAAAGATTAAATTCACTGCATACAGTTACTGTATGTACTGTATGTTGTGAGCAATATCACTGGCACACACTTTGTTGACCTTTCTTCACTTTATGTCTTATTTCTTTATGTGAGCGTGTTTATATAAAAACAAAAGCTGAAGAGAAAGAGAGAGAGAGAGAGAGAGAGAGAGAGAGAGAGAGAGAGAGAGAGAGAGAGAGAGAAACACAGATAGACTCTGGCATGCTGTTATTTCTCTATGAAGGAGACCACGGAGAGCTCCAGCAGTTTATTGATTTTCACAACTGCTCTGCTCTCATTGTTATCCCAGGGTGCTGAGTGCTGTTCAGTGGACACACATAGCACCTCAGGCTGTGATCCCTGTCTGAGAAACCCCAGCTCTCACAACAGGCCCTTACCACAGCAACCAACCCAACACCCCATTCATACCCATTCATGCCTACGTCTCAATAGCTTCCACTGAGGAGGTAGCAGGCAACCATATGGGGAATTAGAGCATTGAGGCTCATTCTCACATCTTTGAAGTCTATTCTTTGTGCAGTGGAAGATGGGCAATATACTTCTTTTTTTCCACATGAGAGAATTAGACTGATATTCCACTGCGTCATGTCGAGCGGGGTAGCGCGTGTAGTGCTTTTGGTGGAGGTGAAAGGTTCAGATCAACTAGGCAAACTCATTTATTTCCAGAAAGACCGTGCTTCTTCTCGCAGCAGCTGTTACGGAGGTTAAATTAGTTTGGATAAGCAGCTACTCTGACATTTAGGATGTTTACCCAGCATGCATCAGCACATACTAACAGGAAAAAAAACAACCAAAGCTGCATCACACATCCAGCCCCACTTTCTACTTATCGTGCACGACTCTAATTAAAAAATAACACATCAGAGCACTTTTGTATTGTCCACTATTCAAAGCAGGCCCGTCTGAGCGCCGTTGTGAAGTGATGTCATGGCTGCTGCTCACCTTTAGCTCGGGTTTGTCTTTAATTATTGTCAGGAAGGAACACACAGCCCAGCTCATCAACTGGATAAATATTTGACCGCTGTTCCATAAATTGGCATTGGGGGTTTATTTTAACGACGCATTCTGTCCAAGCCAGACATCATGCGCCGAGCGATGCACAGTGAATTGGCTCTCTGCAGGTGACCACAGCTTGTCTCGGCATGAGTCAAATTAAAACTCACATTTCTGTTCAGGAAATGGGAGATTTCATACACATCCTGAATTTGTCTTATTTAATTATAACCTATGTCAAAGCCTAATCTAGGAAGCTTAGGCAGGGCATCCAATTAATCAAGAAATAGGTATGTTTGTGGACTGTAGAGGAGCGTGCAGGGACGTGTGTGCGCGTGTGTGTGCATATGTGTGAGGGAGAGAGAGAGAAGAATTATTACATGAATATGGGAGAATATTTGTACTTTGTGTATCATTTTTGCGTTTGGGTTTATGTGCATGTGGGTGGCTGCGCGTGTCTGTTGGTAGAATTTCATCTGCCTTAACCCAGGGGGGTTTCGCTAACAGGACTCAGGGGTACGGGCTGGCACCATGTGAGGAAGCTCAAAGCAGGACACAGGCTATAAGGCGTCACGCCTTAACAAATAAGGATCCCACTGTGATTTTCGCCAGTGTCGCTTTAGCTTGGCTTATGGTTTATGCTAATCGCAAATCTGCAAAGGATCATAGAAATCCAAACAGCCTGACAGTTTTGATTATCATTTCATGTTGGACAACAAAGGCAGCAAAGGACGAGGAAGACAGAAAACTTTCAGGAGTAAAAACTTAACATTTGCAGATATCAAATCCATTCAGTTAGTGGGATTTGCGTTCAAATGAAATAACATTTGAAAAACAAGACAGTTTAATTCAAGCATTAATTTGCTGCTCCAAATTCACAGTTGCAGTGATCATGAGTGTTTCTCGCTAAGTGTGCGTCGGAAGTTTCAGATCACATAAGCAGAGACAAGTCATCTCTGTCACGAACTGCATCAATTGTCACAATATGTCAACACCTATGTAAGCCTGAGTGGCATGTATATAATGTAACGTAGCATGTCATAACTCACTCCCACTAGAGTGTAAAATGTCATCATGTGAGATGTGTTTGTTGTTAAAATGAAGAGGTGTGATAAGAGGCTGGAATGGTGCCGGCATGCATGCGAGTGCATCAGTGTGTAAGTATTTATGTTCCTCATATAAAGTGGTCTCTGCATTTAGAGCTAAGTTTCAAACCAGATTCCAACTTTCTCTGGTTTTCACATATCATCACAACATCAGCATGTGGCAGAGCAATGAGCCTGAATGATGGGTCAAACACAGTTTCTGTCTCAGTGACTTTGGCTGATTGTCAATAAAGTTAAATCAATCACAGATGGATGTCAACTTTGATCTCATATTCTTCCAGGAGCAGGCGGAAGCCATTTTGAGTCCTCTCTAAAGCTGTGGCGCAGGCGTCTTCTTCACATGTGGATTTCGCAACGCCCGGGCCAAGTTATTGTGATAACCCGCCGAGTGGGCTGTTTTTAACGTCAGCATTAATCGTCAATCACCTGCTTTTCTCTTTCTTTATCCGAGGGATACATATTTATGAAGTGTGGTGCTTTTGTGTGAACATTTGCAACTGATTATGTGCACTCTTCTCACTCCAAACGTGCAATCCAGATGTGCACCTATACAAGCAGAAAGTCAGTCATTATTCAACTCTTGAAGCGAGAGTCCTTGAGGAAATAGGGTGTTTGTTTGCATTGAAATGCTAATCAATTGCAGTAAAGTAACAGGCTTCATTCTGATCATAGAGAGATTTTTCTTTAATGAGTCCCTCAATTCCTTACCCTATTCATGTCCATTCTCCATCCAGACAGAATGATTCAAACTGCCAAATGCAAAGTCTGCCTCCTTTGACAGTTGGACCAATAAAGGGTTGAATGTTTTGATCAGACAGCCTCAAACAATCCTTTACTTAGAGAAAAAAAGGACTTACCATAATACTATTAATCATGTGAGGGCGTCAGGGTTCAGCTGGTGTCACGGTCAGCTTCAAAAAGCCTTACTTATTAACTTCTACTCATTCTGCGTGGACTTGTGTGTAAAATCTTTGAAGATGTGATCAGGTACAGGTGCCGGCTCTTGCTGTTCAAAGCGACACCTCAACTCTTTCGCCTGGCCATTAAAGTAGACGCGAAGGCCAACGTGGGCAAACTTTTGCTTTTCTATTAGAATCACATCCTGCTAAGGAATAAGCTTGTTAGAGATAATAACAGATATTTTGTCCTGCAGCCATTTCTCATTTTCACCTAGGTTCCTGCAAAGGTTTTACTCTGTAACAAAAAACAAAAGTAATTCGCAAGAAGCTCATGATGATAGGGCAGCCTCACAGTTAATGATGAAGGTGTTATCAGGAAACTAAACACTATGACTGCTCAGACTTTTGCACTCATGCTATCATCAGTGATAAAGGAATAGTTTTACATACATAGAATATATTCAAGACAAGTAGCAAAGACTTATAATACTTGGATTACTGCAGTGTGGGTGCTTGCAGCGGTTGTTTTGTGGTATGTGTGTGTGTTTGTGCCAGGAAAAACCAAAAACAGAGATGTGTGTTTGTTTGGAGCCTTTTTCCCTCCTTTTCTGGCGAAAGGAGGATTAGGCTTGTTGGCGGCGTGTGCACCGACTGAGCCGGCGCTTCTCCTCGCCACTAGACACTCCAGCAATCAGGCAAGCTGCCAAACAAACAGATGAAGTCAACAGAGAGACGTTTCCTTCTTGTCTTCTGAGATGTGACTGCAACAGATGCAACACTGACACCGACGCTTGACACAGTGTGACAGCCTACTGTGTCTACACAGCCGGCTCCACTTTGACTTATTTTGAAGGAGGGAGGGAGAGAGGGAGTGGGGGACCTGACACTATGCACATGATCACACACAAGATAATGTTTGTCAGCAGCAACAGCGATGTCACCATGTAAGAGAGACAAAGACAGACAACGGGGGTTGATTTCACGGTGCAGTCATGTGTCACATAGTACAGTCCTCAAAAGATTACCATATGTGGGGGGGGGGGGGACTTCGCAGTCAGTTTTTCGAGGTGCAGGCTTTGATTGGCTCTGTGCATGATTCAATCTCCGAGGTGAACTATGGCCATTACACACTGCAAGGTCAAAATCCCATTACTTAAATGCAATATTATCCATGATTTTTTTTTCTAACAGGCCCCATCTCTCAAATATATCTCCACATTGCCACCCACATAGGCACGCTGAAAGCACTGCATGCTGGTTAACAGAGTTCTTGGCTTTGAGCAGCTCTAGGGGATGGAGTGAGGGAGTATCTGTATCCAGGTAATTACAGTCTGAGGGGGCACAGAGGTCCTCTGTGATTACACATCAGCCCTGTAATGGATTCAACACTTATAGACGGAAAGAGAGAGAGAGAGAGAGAGAGAGAGAGAGAGAGAGAGAGAGAAAGAGAGAGAGAGAGAGCCGCATTCCTTACCTTCCCATCGCGAAAGCAGGGGACGGGCGGGTGAGAGCAGGCAAGGTGGGGCGGGGTAGGTAGGTATATCTGCAAGATGGATTACGTGGGGTTTGCTGAGTTCAACATTGACACAGATTCATCGTAAATCATTATGCTGGGGACCCGGAGTGATTTCTGCATTAGGAGCAGAAAATGGAGTTCAGCCAGTCAATGAGGGAGGGCATATTTCACATCAATCACCTCCACACTCTCATGTTACCAAGGCTTAAATCTCACTTATACTGTTACCAATAGGGTTCAGTGGCTATGATGGCAATCAGCAAGACACTGCACTAACAATACCCTACTGACTACACAGAAAGGACACAGCATGGGGCTCCATCGCCATATATTTAAAGTGAATTATATATGAATTGGAATTGCGAAAAGTAAAAGATGATGTTGGGACTAAAAAGGGTGTTTAGATTATAATTATGACCTATATTTATAGTTGTTTAAACTTTTAACTCATGTTGGCTAACTTTCCAGCTGACTTCCTGCAGCAGTTTAGTTCATATTCTTCATAGAGATAGGGCTGGCCAGGGGCCAGGATCACACCAACGACACCTTAGGTATTGGAAGTTTCAATGAGGCATAGACATTATCAGGCAAAGAAATATACAGTATGTTATCCTACAGAGTAACCTTTCTTATGTTTGGGATCAATTAGACCCCAGAGAGGTTTAACTCCCTGCCTAGGAAGATTAGTGCTGTTTAAACAGTTCTGCCAACACAACCACAGATACAGAGCAGATGAAAATCCGTTTTCTACAGCTGGGGTATCTGAGAGCCCAAACACAAGTGATGTGACATTCTCTAGCGAGCTTGTGAAACATGCCAGTTCAGTGCATGATGTTTATGAACCATTCTAATAAAATTAGGAAATGTCAAGACGTATCAAGCTGATAAAACAATGCTATGTTTTTTGAACTTTTAAAGAAGACCTGGTTTCTAAGACCCCGACATTAGAAACCGAAGAAACACGAAGTTTCACTGAATGACATTTTGAATGATCACTTTATTTGATGTCACTGAATTGCTTTACACTACTGCACTTATATAGCCTATACTGTACTGTAGGCTACTAATACCCCGCTGGGAATCAATAAAGGTTTGTCTTAGTGTTTAAAAACATTTTAAACTAATCCAGTAATACCTTTGAATCATTATGTAGGTTCTACAACTTTGTTTTCCAAACTTTAAAGGTCCAGTGTGTAACGTGTTTAGTTGTTCATTATCAAAATCTGTGTTGCCCGTTCACAAACTTGTCCTTTTTCATGAATATTTACCACCAGCATCAATTCCAAGTATTCCTATTGGCTTGAAATTTTACATTTGCAATCGCATGAACTGGGGTAGACGCTCCATACTCATGCACCATCTTGAAATACGTTAGCCAGTAAGGGACATACACGACATACTGCTCCGCCTTTCGCGTTTTCGCTGTCACATGATAAACTCACAGGTGCAGCTAATGCTGCTAATGGGTATCGTAGCTTCCCGGCCCGGCAAGTTTGAAGAAGGAAACATGGAGGACCACACGTATTCAAAATCCAAATTTCAGGAACAGGAGTCTTCTTCTTCACCCAGAAAAAGAAAAAGGATATTGTAAAGAGCAAGAGACCGGCTTTTTGAAGCGTGAAGGCTACCGTAGCTGTAATATGTAATTTGAACTGCGTGGTGCGAGAGAGTTGATTGCGATATATGATCTCAACGCTAGATGCTAGATGGGAGACATTCCTACACATTGGACCTTTAAAGGTCCCATGACATGGTGCTCTTTGGATGCTTTTATATAGACCTTAGTGGTCCCCTAATACTGTATCTGAAGTCTCTTTCCCGAAATTCAGCCTTGGTGCAGAATTACAGACACTAGAGCCAGTCCCACATTGAGCTTTACTTAGGATGTGCCATTTCTGTGTCTGTAGCTATTGAGGAGGAGAGAGGGGGGGGGCAAGGTGGAGGGTGATGGTGTGGCCTTGACCAACTGCCACTTCGCTCTGTCTCTCTCTCATGGGTGGGCCAAATTCTCTGGGCGGGCAAAGCAGAGAAAGGGGAGGTAACCTTGCTCCTTATGACCTCATAAGGAGCAAGATTCCAGATCGGCCCATCTGAGCTTTCATTCTCAAAGGCAGAGCAGGATACACCTATCGCCATTTCTAGCCACTGGGGGACCACAGGCAGGCTAGGGGAACTCATATTAACGTTAAAAAACCTCATAAAGTGAAATTTTCATGCCATGGAACCTTTAAGCATTATGATTAATTATTGACTTTGGAAAGAGCAGTTTGACAAATGAATGAATAAATAAATCAACAAATAAATAAAGCATCTCATTTCCTCAGGGAATAAAGTCACGTGACAAGTTTCATAGGTCACAATAAACTCTCTCCATGACAACTGAGCAAAACTGACACTGTTCTGTCAGTGTTTTTTTTAAATTACACCTGTATTCAATGTTTTAGTCCCAAAGTAGGCTCTAAATATAATATTTTGACAGATATTTTTAAATCATTTTTTCACATATTTTAATGTAGACTATACCTCCCAAAAAGTTCAATTATATTTTAATTTTTAATTTTTTTCCTAACTTTATTTTTGGGGACACATGTTTAGGGAGGGCTTTCACTTCTCTCCGCCAAGGGAAGGAAAGGGAGAGAAGAGCGGCTGTACTGCAGGAATCCGGATATGATGAAAATGTTTGAGACACAACTATCCTCAGAAAACTACCGCCACTGAACGTCGAAAGCGCCGCGAGGATTATTATTGCTATATATATATTTTTTTATAAGTCAACAACATTTGGACTAAGTGGGACTGGGACACACTGGCTGCTAAAGTTACCGGAAAAGTTTTTGGACGCCAAGTTACTCTTTCACCCAGTTTCGTTTTTTCTTCCCAACGTCTCGGGGAAAGAGTCGGAGGAAGGAAGGATGGGAATAAGTCAGATTTGAAGCAAGGGAGTTGTCATGTTTGAAAGGTAAGTTATGCTTTATGAACAATATGTCCGCTTCAGCTATAAACGGCACTTAGCAAGCGTCCGTCGCTTTTTTTTGATAAGGAAAAGGGAGTGTGTGAACAAATGGGGTGCATGTGTAGCCTTTCAGCGAGTTTAAAGTAAAAAGCGAGAGAAGGGAAATTTCCACCAAGTTTTACTGCAGCTCGACGTCACTTTCTCGGTGTGTGTGTGTGTGTGTGTGTGTGTGTGTGTGTGTGTGTGTGTGTGTGTGTGTGTGTATAGGGAGACGACTGTCTCGAGTTGAGTAATGACACGGTGTCTTCAAACCTCAGCTGATGATGAGACATTGTTTTTTTGTTATTGTTTTTTTATTACAGCACTGAGGGCTGAGGGAAGGGAGGAACTTCTTCTGCTGTGTGTCCCAAAAAGACGACTGTCTCATGTCCAAGCAGACCGTCCTTCCTCCGGATGGGCCGGCAGGGCCAGGAAAGAGCCCTCAGCAGGAGACAAGTCCCCTGCTGTCAGCCTCACAGGGTAAGGGCACACAGGAGAGGCCAGAAAGCACTAGCATGGGAAATCAAAGTTAAATTGAGGTGACCAAAGTGGGGTCTGGGGCTCCCAGGGGGCCATGAGAAGGTCCCAGAGGTCCTTCAGTAAGATGTAATTTAACTAATGTTATTATTAAGTGGTAGGGGAGTGAGAAAAAAACCCTCCCAACATGTAAATATGTCCAGCTCTGCACTGGTTCACAACTAATAGCATAGTTGTGCTCTCATTGGGCCTGTCATCCAAATACTTGTGGTCCACAAGCCAAAAATGTGTCTGTTTAATCGCTCTGTGACTTGCAAACATGCTTTTCTCTCCATGCTGCCAGTGCATTTAAGCAGTGAAGCTGAGCTATAAATATCAGTGATATATTCCGTCAAGAACTAACGTTGCTCGTACAATCAAACATGGGAGAAAACAAGAGGAATACCACATATAGAAAATTAGTCAATGGCCGTATTAACAGATTACTGGTGCATATCCGCGTTTATCATTCTGCTTGGGACAATATCAGCAGGGTCCAAAATTGACTTTGTCGTCCACCAGCCAAATGGCTTGTCAATGTTCACATTTCACCAGCCACTTAATAGATTACCATTGCTTTTTTGGCTGGTGAGTGCAGCAAATCTACCAGCCACTTGCATATTTTACCAGCATTTGGCTAGTAGATGGTGCTAATTTGGAACCCTGAATATCAGCCTTGTCTTTTTAAATTATATTCGTGTGATTTTTAGTATACATCAGTATCTGTGCTCCAGTGTTAAGCCTTGATAATGTTTTTGCTTTTTTCCCTCAATAAAATCTGAAGAAACGCCCGGGTGACTATTAACAGCAACCACAGCCAATTATAGTTTTTAATTAACTTTCTAGTTGCCCCTAAGATTATCACATGTAAAATAAGCTTACCCCCACACCCCTTTTTCATTTTTCTTCAAACAAGCAATGAACCGTTAACCATCCTATTTATACCAAGCATCATTATGGCACTGTCAAAAAATAGCAAAGTAGGACAAAGTAAGCAATCACTGGGGCTGCTGGATTGCGAATGGATTTTCGCTGGACCTTCAAAGGCGCTTGCAGTTAATACTGGATTTCCCCTCTCAGGGGACTGTGGATGTACTGAGAATAGACCAATTTATTTCTAACTGTGATCACTAAATACTGCGATGCATCACACAGTACTGCTGCTAACGCAACTGTGGCTACCATACATCAGCTCCAAGCTGAGATATGTGCCATATCTATCTAGGGCTGCTGGCCTGCATCCATCTGTTCCACTCCCCCATCCATCACTGCTTACAAACAGAGAGTGTTGTAGCATTGGAATAAACGCATCAAGCTTTGGTAAACGAGCTCGCTGGGTTTTGCTGAATCACGGAGGTGGTGATGGCGCAGTGGCAATGACGCATGCCTTTGGTGTGGGAGATCTGGGTTCGATTCCCACTGCAATACATCAACCAATGTGTCCCTGAGCAAGACACTTAACCCCTAGTTGCTCCAGAGGTGTGCGACCTCTGATATATAGCAATTTTAAGTCGCTTTGGATAAAATGTAATGTCATTCCTCCTCACCATTTGTTTTTTTTTAGAATCCCAGCAAAAGTGGCTCAAGAGACAGTATGTTACAGAAAAACTTGCAAGCTGTGAGCACAACTGTGGGCTACGAGCAGGCATCTGGCACCAAACCAGTGAATAAAGTCATTGTGGAAGGTTTATTTACTGAACAAAGCAGCAGTGTGCAATGAGCAAAGCGTCAGCGAGTTTTGAAGTCAAGAAGCCAGAGGACAAAGCTTAGAGAGATGAGTTAAACTGTCTCGTGTTTTTTTGCACAGCTATCAGGCCGAGACTCTTTACCCACATACTTTTTCCAATTTAGATGAATGCAGCCTTTATGGCAGGAAAAAGAAGCTTGGCAGGTAGAGCACACCCGGGAACAGAAGGAGAGAAAATGAGATCCAGAGCTCTGGCAAGGCCTTTACCTGAACCGCCCCACCATGTTGTGCAACTATTTGCCAGCGGCCTGTGTTTTTTCTGGCATAAATAGTCTGAGTGGGCTCTGTACCTCTGGCTCGTCCAGCTGTCCCTGATGTTTTGTCCACTGTGGCTGACCCTGCAGTAAAAGTTTACATCTGTTTTTGGAGGAATGGCTGTAATGCACGTTAATTTAGAACAGTTGAGCTTGTAATAGGATAACATTAAATGAAACAACCGGAGCCCTCTGTTAGTCACCACGCATCATAATATTTTGCTGCTTAACTCTGTGTGCGACAGGTTTTTCCTTCTTCGACCACATTTAACATTAAATGCTTGTGACCCTAGATGCTTGTGACAGGGAGTCGTCCGGAAGAACACCGTCTCCCAGGAAACCAGCCACTGAAGGACAAAGTCACGTGACCGAGGAGAAGCCTAATTATCGCGGGCCTGTAAGAAGTAAGTTTTAACGACCTGGAAAAGCTGTGGGCGGACAGCAGGATATCTTGGTGTTATTTTTTAATGATAAACAAAAATGAGCCCTTTAATTGGAGGGAGTGAATAAATGATTAACATATTTTGCTTTCAGATAGTCAGAAGGTTGAGCTTCACTGTGTTTAGCAATGTTTTATTTAACATTTAAATGCTTATAAGTCATCCTATTTTATGAATGTGCTCCAACTGTCAAGAGTAGTAGCTGTTATGACAGTTGCACAGTGTACTGTGCATACATGAGGCAGGGTCAGGTGGCCAACTAAAATATTAGCTTCAGTGTTTCCAATTAAAATATCAAGATAGCACCAGGGTCTCTTGGCAAGTGAGTGGTAACATGCATGCATTCTCATTCTGCCATAATGACCAAGAATGGGCTCGTTTCACCATTTTTTCCCCTTCTCTTTCTAACCCTCAACCCAGTGTTTTGGAATTGAGGAAATCCTTTTTGTGGTTCTGGCATTGACTGTTGTAACGCACTGATTGTATCTTAGCCACAATGTTTTTTCCCCCGTACCAAACATTTACCTATTGGGGAAGGATTGTGCCAGCTGCTAGAGGCATTTCTCTGTCACTGTGAACGGAGTCATTCAGCATTCAGGCTAAGAAAACATTGCAGGGGTATATTGTTCCAACCAATAATCAAAATAGTTTTTCTGCATCTTATAATCTGATTTTAGAACTTGGACAACTTTAGAAACCTGTGTTTTAGCTCTGACACAATCACATCGTTTTATGCAAATGTCCTGACACAGGGAGGTTTTACAAAACAATGATTTGGCATTGAACTGCTTGAGTTACTTGGCAGGTCTAATTAAGTCTAGATGCACTCTTGTTCAGTAAATTGACTTGATACTGAGCTATAGATTGCAGGTCACAAAAGGAAATCGCTCAAATCTTTGTGTGCGAAGAGTGAGATGTGTCAGCAAAGGCGAATAGCAGCTGATTGCTTCCATCCATGTAAGTGCCGAGGTATAATAAGGATTGTGTTAGCATTTGACACAACAGTTCTTTTGTTTCTAGGTTGTTAACTTTTCCAGGGCGCCTCTTCCTGCCTTTTTTTATTTTTTTTTTATTTATTTATTATTTTTTTTTGGGTATCATGCTTAATGACTTGCCGGTGGCTTGTTTACTGAATCAGCGAGGAAAAAAAAAAAGCTTGGCAGGTGTGAGAAGTATTGCACTTCTGGAGGGAGGCATGCTTTTCCTTCATCTCAGTAGATAAGCCCCTGTGACAACAGTTTTGTGTTGTAATTGATGCCCCCCCCCAACATCCACACTTACGCTATCTCATACACACACAAACTGTCTGGTAAGGGAATTTTAGAGTGAGCAAGACATGCTACTTCTCTTTTGAGAGTTACAAGAACATAAATAGTCATGTCACATACAGACAAAACCCCATATTTGTGCTATAATCTTTGTGAAAGTTATATCTGTCTGTCTTTGGTTAAATCAAAGCTGGAAATTCTTACATTTAGGGGGAGGGGGGGCTCAAGTTAACCTATTTGTGTCATATTCTCACTGGGGTTTTGTTTGTTGAGGTGACCAATCAGATCGCTCGCTGGCAGGGGTAATTGAGAGCCCTCTTCACCGCAGAAACAGGAAATCAATAAGAAATCATCTGCCTGCCTACATCCTGGCCCTCGCTGTTTTTTCCCCCTACTGCCGTTCCATTGAAAGCTTGTGTACAGTATGTGGACGGTGACTTTTCACAACAAGAGGAAGCCTATTGTGATGTAGTAATAACAGCACATATCCTCTTTCAGTTATGATAAGATTGTTTTGACAAGTTGTCTTTTTAACCAGCGGGTCCCCTTAAACAAGAACCTAAACACGGGCAGCGGTTCCATATTAGTTTAAAACTGTTTTCTAAGTTTTACATTTTTTTTCAGGAGAGTACATTGAACACTGAGTAACTGAACCTCACCACACAATTTATCAAGTGTGATGTAAAAAGCTGAAATTTATCATTAGGGACAGAGTATCATAAATTCACATGGTTAAAAAGAAGTTGAAGTGTGGCGGATACCGTGATTGCCAACCACTGTGGCTTGTTAGACGAAAAAAACAAGTACAATTCTGCCCTTCCTGTTAGGCCGTTGTCAGTGAACGGTTCCTCTGTGGCTCCGCCATCCTGGGGGAGGAGGGAGAATCTTGTGGGGGAGACAGACATTCCTCAAGAGACCGTTCTAGGTTTTCAAGCAGTTGATATCTCCTGCAAACAGGGCCTCGGCTCTCCAGACCCTGCCTCAGAATAAATTGCTACCACCCTGTTTTAGGAGTTTAATCGTCACATTATTCACCAGATTGTCAAATACTTTTTTTTTTTAAATGCTTCTGGGGTTGATAAAGATGACCTTACTAGCTTCCGAAGAACAGGTCTGGTTTTTTTTTATCTCAGGAAAATTCTGTAGTGAGAAAGTAAGGTCAAATAACATGATTTTTTTAAGAAAGACATTAGTTTGGCCTTTGTGTGAATCCCTGATTGGACTCTTTAGTGGCACACCTTCAAGGTTATTACCTGTGTGCAGAATTGACCTTTTGGAAGTGAATTTGTGACCCCTAATAAATGCAGTAAAAGGGATTGTTTAACGGGGGTAGTGTCTCATACTTGCACCTTTCTTGCATGAAAAGATTCCTTGACAGTGCAACAATTGAGATTTTTATATATATATATATATATATATATATATATATATATATATATATATATATATATATATATATATATATATATATATATATATATATAAATCTTAATCTTAGTGGCAGAGTTAGACTGAGATAAAACAAAAGGCAAGTGCCTCTTCATCATTATTTCCATCACTTAGTGCTGAAATATTTTTGCTGAAGTGTTGAATCAACATTCTCAGACTGTCACACTGCCTCATTTATATTCCAAAGTTACTTAAGTACTTAAAGACTTTTTAACCTCATGCCAGTTTTTTTTTTCCCAGAATGTTTTTTTCAGCCATAGGAAGTGCATGGTGATTGTTGTTATGCAAGATTAATATCTTTATTGTAATCCTCAGAGCCCTGTCTCTGCAGAAATAATGTGTCTAAAGCATAGACCTATTATAAACGGAACCGTAATTTTCAAGTGATTACTTACCAGTGGGTCATGGAATCAAAAACCGTATAAATAGGGTGAAATGCTAGTGTAGGGGTTGATTAAAATGGCCATTGTAATTCTACCTCTGTTGTAATTATTTTCTCATTGTCTTGTTGCAGATAGATTTCATATGGGAAATTTCAAGTGTGTTAATTAGCATATTTTACCCGAAGTGCCCGAGCCTATTCACTGTTAATTTAAAAAAAAAAAAAGATATTCCAAATACTTGAGCCAAATGATTAGATATGCATACCTCAATTTATGGACTGCAGTCTTTCAAGTACTTATGTTACAAGGCAACATATATGGATTTTGATTGTGGAGGAAGAGTGTTTTTTTTTTTTCTTTCTTCATGGCAGAGAATCTGGATATTAAGAGTAATCTTTCAAAGTCAAAACACCAATTGCCCTTATGTCTAACTGGTTCTTCTGCAATGGCGGTAGATGTGTTCAGATATTTTACTTGAATGAAAGTAGCAATACCGCTACTAGTAGCAAACACTAGCCTAGTACACTAGCCTAGAAATCTAGACGCACCCTAGCGGCAGCAAATTTAATTTGCAGCCAGGCTCAGCAACTCTCCGTTGGCTTGCGAGCTGGAAAAACCAAACTCTAGTCAGGCCAATCACATCGTGTATAGAGTCGGTGGGCGGGCTTATGGCTGCTGCTGCTGCTGCTGGGAACAGTGATCTTCTGGAAGACTTGGAGTTAAGCTTTTCTTTGAGAAAAGAACAAAGAACGGCACTGAAGTCTTTCTTAAAAAAGGAAGATGTGTTCTGAGTTTTGCCGACCGGATACGGCAAAAGTTTAATCTATCAACTAGCTTCGCTACCTTCTTTGTTGCTCTGCCTGGTTGTAGCGCTATCCTATTGCGTGCAGAGGGAATTTGAAAGACAACCGTTTATCCCGCCCCTCGGATTGAGCCCTGTCAATGGTGAGTTCTCAGACCCAACATCTTGATGTGGGTCTGGCTTGTCGGGCTAGCAGTATACATCTACTCAAGAAAAGTCCTGAAAAGGAAAGTCATGCATCCAAAATGTTAGCTAGGCTATATGAAAGTACAGACGTATATATTTATATATGGATGCAGCAATTTAATATTGTAGTTGATGAGGGTGGAGCAACTTTAAACTACTTTCTGTATTGTTGGTTAGTTGAATCTATAATAATGCATCAAATTGTATAAGTCAATTATACACAATACATACATACATACATACTGTACATAGTCTGTTTAGCACAGGTAAGGTAGGTGGACTGCATGTTTACCGCCTCTCTAACCAATGGCACACAAGACAGCGTCAGTGCCTTTCACAAGCAACTCACAGGGAGGGAGGGAGGGAGAAAAAAATCTGCCAGTTCAAATGAGAGCAGCGCAGGGGGGATTACTTGGCCTCTAACAGGGTTTGGGCTCCAACATTAAGGTTAAAACCCTTTTCTATTACTGATATCTCTGCTGATGTTGCCCCCACCAGCCCCGACCCTCTCGAGCTTCCAGCTCCTTGCCCCCTTCGTGTTTGCAGGTTCAGTGCCTCTCTGCTAGGTCATTCTGTCAGGCCCCCTGATCAGTAGAGGGTGACCGGGGACCAGGGGATGGCTCCCATCCAGACGCACAGACAGCCGCTGCCGACACAGGCCCTGGCTGGAGCAATGCACCCCTCCTGCTCCTCTCTTTCAGGCTAGAGCTAAAATCGATACGGGCGTCTCCGTGTTTAAAAAGCCACTCAGAGGCAGACGAGTACCTCTGTCCCAAAGGCTGATCTCTCAGCTTAACGCCTTGATTGGCATCCCGAAGATGCGAGGCGCTGACCCACAGCTGTCCCATTAGCAGAGGGTTAATGCTGAGATTGATACTGAGCAAATAAAGGAACTAGGTGTGGGGGTATTTTGATAGACTATCTATCCCCTCTCTGACCCAGAGACAGACCTCAGTTGTATTTTGGCTTTAAGGGAGTGGTAGCGCTACAGCCAGATCCTCATCTCTGACTCCAATAATGGCTGCGTTAGTGGATCTGCCACAGATGCACACTGTATTTACTTGGTGTGTGCGGTTGACTCTGTGTCTGCCGCTTTGCATGTGTATGCCTTTGTGTATATGTGTACGACTGTGCGCGTGCGCATGTCTGCACGCCTGCCGTTGAATTTCAAACAAGTGAGTTTCCTGTGGAACTTCTACTTCAGTGAGGAGATTTTGAAGCTGGAGGAATATTTGAGTCATCGATGTAACTGAAACTGAAAATGCCCCCATTCCCCTCATTCCCTCCCCCTTCTTCCCCTCCCTTTCGCTCCCGCTCTGTTGCTCCGTTTTTGTTTTGAGTCGTCAGCCAGGAGAAGGTGGAGCATGTTTTTGGAGTATGGAGCCTGGCAGCTCCCTCAGGCCTGCTCTGAGTCATGTCATAATTGATCTTTCTAGAAATTGTGGTTGCTAGCCGTGTAAAGCCTAAATCCGTGCAAGATGTGCAGCTTTTTAAAGATACCGCACTCTTCGGCTGACTTCATACTACACTCTTACTCCCCTCTCGGATGGTGAGAAACCGATGAGGGAGAATAAAAGGCGTTTGACAAAGCTTAATGCAGAAACAGGCTCGTACAAATTCATCTCAGAAATGAGGAGAGGAAGGAGAATAAGGGTAACGTTTAGTGTCTCTCACAGCAGCCAGGTTGTAAGGCTTTGAACACTTCTTGATGTCTCGCGTTCTGCTACATTAGTAGCACTCAAATTAGCACCACGCCAAATTCCACACAACAGTGGAGAGACCAGAGACTTCTGTGGTCAGAGCTTGGGGATGTGGGGGGGGCTGAGTGTGAATGACTTCCCCTCAATGTGATTCATGTAAGAGAAAATGGCATCTCATTGGGACTTTCAATGATTTAGATAGCAGTCAGACATATTAATCTGGGAAAATGTTCCATTTTGAAATCAAAGAATAATTGATGACCCCCTTCTCCCCCACCTCCAACTCCCCCAACCCCAGCGCACACAGACACCTCAGCCAGCCTCGTGCACAGAGTACGCTGAGAGGTTCATGTCGTCAAATCAAGCTCTTGTCTTTCAAGTTGCCTTCGCTACTGTAAAATGTAATTAAGCAGAACAAGGTCCGAGGGGGTTATTTTTTCCACTCAATCAGCAGCAAAATTTGAAATTAGTAAATCCCTGACGCCCTGCTTCTCTCTTTGTTGGGTGGAGGCTGTGGCAGTGGTGAAGGGGGGGGGGGGGTTGGAAATAATATTAAGCTCTGTCTTCACGTGTCAATTCCCCTTCAGCAGGTTGGAGGAGCCAAATTTGAATGACTGTCACAGAGAATTAAAACAGGGTGGAAAATAAGTGTGTCACCACTGGAAATGAGCTGAGCAATATTGACTGATTGCCCTGGAATGGGATGGGAAAACCCAGACAAAAATGTGATGTTTCCCGCTTAAATGAGATGCTACACAATGTGATCAGCCTTGACAGGTGAAGACAGCTAATAGAGTTCTGTTGCAGGTTACCATAACACACAGACACCCACACACACACACACACACATACATACAGAGCTTGTCACTTTTGCTGATGAGGATCCCATATCAGAGCAGGTAATTTAGCTATCCTCAGCGGTCATCACCATCCGTGCCGCTGCCATCATAATAATTTTTTATCTTGGATAAATACAAAACATTGTGTGCGTGTGTATGAACTGACAGGGCCAGGATTGCTGTGTGATGTCCAGAGTCACATTTTCTTTCTGTTCTGTTGGAACAAGTGACATTTCTGTTAGCCCGTGTCAGGTCGCCATCCACTCTGTGTAAACAGCTCAAGACAAGACCACAGGGTTGGCATGGCACCCACATCTTTTTTTACTACAGGAGTCTAATTTTCTAATCAAATGCTGCTTCCTGGTTGCCAGTTGACAGCACCAATTTGCTCTCATTTCACACTGCTGATATCTGCATTATATTGATGCTAATCACAGTTGGTGGGTTTTGTTGTGCTGGGACACTTGAATGATGAACCTGGAGTCGCGTGTCTGTTCCTTCCGATGCGTCCTTCTAGACAATAAAGAAAGTCCTTGTCCCGGAGTTTGGAAGGTCAAACTGTAAACGAGGCTTTGATACGCCCAAGGAAAATTTCAATCAGAGCCCTTTGTAATAACATTCATTGTACTATCTCTCTCTCTCTCTCTCTCTCTCTCTCTCTCTCTCTCTCTCTCTCTCTCTCTCCCTCTCCCTCTCCCTCTCCCTCTCTCTCTCCCTCTCACTCTCTCTGCAGTATAATTCCCCTGGTTTTGCGTCTATAAATATGGACAGGGAAGATGTATAATTTCTAATGAGAAAATATATCCCTTTGGATTGAAAGGCAGGGGCTGTTCCACACGCTGCTGTTTGTTAGGAGGAGAGATGATACCTCAGGCTGTTTTGGCAGAAAGTAGGGGGGGGGGGGTTGGTGGTGATGTTGAGAGTAGTCTGGCTAGGTCATTGCACATTTACAAATTAGCATTTCAATCATGCAGGTACATGGCCAGCCGAGCAGAAAATATACATGTTTTTTTCTAATGCAAGGCACAAAAAGATAAACAAAACACTGGCCGTGTTAGGAGAATTAGCTTTTTTAGAACTTACTGTCACTGTGAATTCTGCCCGTTGCTGTTTGGGACTCATAACTTAAAACTAAAGGTTCCCTTTACCGCTCTCAATTTTTCATTCACTGTTAACTCACAAACTCGTAGCTAGAGGTGCAACGATGAATCGATTAGTTGTCAACTATTAAATTAATCGCCAACTATTTTGATAATCGATTAATCAGTTTGAGTAATTTTTTTATTAAAAAAAGAAGATTTCTCTGACTCCAACTTCTTAAATGTGAATATTTACTAGTTTCTTCACTCCTCTGTGACAGTAAACTGAATATCTTTAAGTTTTGGACAAAACAAGACATTTGAGACCGTCATCTTAGGCTATGGGAAACACTGATCCACATTTTTCACCATGTTTTGACATTATTATAGATCAAACAACTAATCGATTAATCAAAAAAATAATCAACAGATTAATCGACAATGAAAATTATCGTTGGTTGCAGCCCTACTCGTAGCATTGTGTAATCACGGCCATTAGGAGATAAATACAAGATCTGGATTGTGGTGTTTATTTGGCTGACATGATGTGACATTTGAATAACCGTATGCTCTCTATGATGGGCATTCTAATAAGCCTGGGCAAACATCTTTCGTCGCTCTTCTCCCTCTTTCTCTCTGTCTCAGGGGCATTAATAATAAAAAGGACTGAGCTTTAGAAACACAGAGCTTGTGTGGTTGTTCAATCCCTGCCTGCCTTACCTGTGACTCTCGGCATAGCAGTGTGCAAATGAGAATCTCCATACTGCCCTGTTTGACCTTTGTGTTATATTTTCATGTTCTTGACTATTTTAGAATTCTTGTTTATACCGCTCTGTTTCAGTTGACATGCATGCGTGCATATTCCTTCCTGGTAGGTGTGTGTGTGTGTGTGTGTGTGTGTGTGTGTGTGTGTGTGTGAGATCTAGTAGGCTTGTGACACACATATCCGTATCCTCCTCTTCTTTCTTCTGTCTTTTGGGTGCAATTTCCGACTCCCTCCTGTAGGACCTATTTTCTGTGACAAAAACGGAGGTGTTTATATACTCAGTTTTACATACAGAGCGCACAGCTCTGGCGCAGCTCCAGCGCTCTCCAGGCACTTCGGTGCTCGGTCCCTGTGTGGCGCAGCCACTGAAGACTCCATGACAAATGGCAATTATATTTGTGTGTTCTTCATGAATCCATCAAACACTGGCCTTTTAAAAATGCTCCCCAGATATTTGAGGCTGTCAGCTACTAGTAGCTGGGACCAAATTGGGATGCTGCTTAGACAGTCAAGAACCACTCACCCCCTAGTTTCCCCTGTGATGTGTGTGACAGCGTGTGTAGAGGAGTACCATGTTTTATTCAACTACAAATGTACACTCTCAACAGTTGTTGATGTGCTAGAAATAGGGCGGTTACAAGTCCAATTTGAAGCGTGTGTGTGCATGTGTGTGTCCAATGCTTCCTCCAAAACATGGTGTTTTAATGCAACCTGTCAGGTTGTGTGCAATCGGTTATCTCAGGACACCTACCCATGTCTCCGAGCTTGTGGCAACTGCGCAACTTGTATGATTTGTTTTTAAAAAACTTTCTGGGAGTTGTTGGTATCAAATTTTTATGCCGTTTGTTTCCTGCTGTGTTATAGGAACAATGCAGTAGCAGTGTGTCTGTGTTGCTCTGTCAGGATTTATTAACCGGTACAGCTCATTTTTGCATTTATCAGGTGAATCCTCAGATGCAATATTAAACTTTTATATGCAACATTTTCATTGCCACATTATATTATCTTGAAATGATGAAGTCCTGTTTTGTGTAAACCCACAATAAAAGCTCAAAAGTGTTGTATGCATACTTTTAAAAATGGATATTATATAGTAAAGTTCAGAGTTGGATTAATTTAGATTGATAATAAAATGCAAACATGCACAATGGCTGTTGGAGACATTTCAAAGTGGACTTGACCAATGCTGGCTTTTTCCTAAATCTATGCTATATGAAGTTTTAAAGTAAACAGCCATATGCTACGTATTCTTTCTATATGTTTCTATGTTTCACTGCACTGCAGGTACAGTGAAAGTTTTTGACGCGCCAACTTCCCAGCGTAGCACAATTCCAACAGGACTTACTGTATTTTTGCTTTCTCTCATTACGTCTTCATTTGTCTCGCGGTGACTGTACAAGTCCGTCATTGCCATCTTTGACAGTATCATCATTATCATGATCAACGATTATGAATATTACTCCATTGTGTCCATTCATCTCAGTCACCGTGTTCATCAGGATAAAAATAAAGACTGCGACTGTGTAAAGACTATCCAGGAACCTGCCACTGAAGCACATTTCTCTGCAGACTTGAACCACTTTTTAGGGCTTTGCAGTGTGTCAGAAACCCGAGTCGCCGCTTATGTACTCTGGGTTTTACGTGGTGGTTTCTTAATGACTATTTATACTTTGGTAAATTGAAAGCTTGACTTCCTCAAAAGGAAAGGTAATTATGCCTCCCAGTCTCTTTTGGCCTTTTTGTGCATGGACATGTGTTTTGTGTGGGAGCTTGTGTGGCTAGTTTGTTTAATCTAAATGGGAAAAAACTACTGTGTTATTATGCAAGATACTATGGGTGATTGGTTTAAGGAACTGTCATCCGCAAGACAGGGATAGCTGTGTTGTATTGACCTGATAGAAGTTAAGAAACAGGTGAATCATTATTGTGCAATGTTAGGTGTGTGTGTGTGTGTGTGTGTGTGTGTGTGTGTGTGTGTGTGTGTGTGTGTGTGTGTGTGTGTGTGTGTGTGTGTGTGTGTGGTCTTTGCAAATGAGTTTGGACAAGTTAATCATTAGCTATAGAGAGGGGTTCCCCCCATCAGTCCCATTAATGTCAGCCAGTGCTTTTTTTTGTTTACACATTTAAAATATGTGTCTACATCTGAGTATATCAAATAACGTGAGAAATCCCCAGCAGTGTGAATAAAAGAGGTGGCTTTCTGATTTTTATTTCTGGATGGATTTCTGCCAATGTTAAAAAAACAAACAAACATGAATTGCCAATTGTTATCCAACCTTGTTGAGGTGGAATTCATACAAATTCAGTTGCTGCTAAGTTTGTTTTTTGAAATAGGTCACATCTTGCTGAATAGCTTTTGGTTTGTGATTCTTGTTTATTATAACAGGAAAATGTTTATTACTGGTCTGTGCCCCTGAAGTAGCAGTCGCACAACCAGATCACTATAGTGTGATACCACTATGACAAGTTAGAGGATCGATTTGAAAGATAAGGCCCACTGTGTTAATATGTAGATAACCCTACAATACTGTGTGTGTGTTCCTAGCTTCCTTTATAATAACAGTTTGCCAAGCATTAAAGCAAAAGACTGGTGCATATATTAAGAAGGGGTGAAAAACGTGGCGAGTTTCAGCTGTCAGAGGTAAAACTGAAGAACAACAACAGATGTAACCAACTCCGGGTCTCCTTGTTAGCCAGCTTTACTCTCCTCACATTGTCATGGGCAGGCTGCAAGGCTTTTGTCTTTTGGAGTAGAAAATCCATCAACCTGGTCTTAAATCACTGCATAATGTATTCTATCGTGTGCTACCCAGTTGTCTAATTCCAATTGCGTGGAATCCTGATCCCTAAAGTCTACATTTGTTTATGGAGGCAGCATGCAGAAGCCTGAATGAGGAGAAAGCAAAAGCGAGTGTGTGTATTTAATTGCTTTGTTTTACATCCACATTCACGTCCGGCCTCTCCCAGGGTGATGTGTTGTTAAAAAGCGCGAGGCCCGATTCCCACACTCTCTCCCTCTCTTGTTAACCGTAATTGCACTTGTTGGTGAGCTGGCAGAAAGAAAATAGAGATGGAAAGAAATTACCAGCATCATATTAAGTCCACGTTCAGTTTGCGTACACTTTTGAAAATTTGTTGATTTTTGGACAGCTGCAAAACACTTAAAACAGGCTTCAGCTTGTGCTACACAGCTGTTAAATAAGGCAGAATATGGTGGTGAAGACACCATATATTCAATGTATATACAGAAAGTATAGGGAAAAAACGGAATAAGTATGGTGCACACAGACAGACTTAAAAAGAGATGAATAATTCACAGAATCTCAAGTTAACCATGCACTGGCAGCGGGTGCACATGCACAGTGGCTCTGATGTGGAGGCAAGGTAATGTAAGAGTAAGTCCCAGTAGAGCTGAATGTGCAGGTGTTCCCCTCTCCGTAAAATGCCACCTCCTTTGTTCGCTCACATCCTTTACTTTCTTTCTTATCAGACAGGTCGCTGTCTCCTGACTTTCTGTGGCTGTCACACATACACTTAGAAAGGCCATCTCTGAGCTTTCAGAGGAAAGGAGATCATTACTGTTGTAGACAGCAGCTATTTTGTATATGCACAATATCACAGGCTCTCTTTCTCTTTTTACTACATTAATCTCTTTTTCTTGCACAGTGTCTTAACTCACCTGGGTTCTGCTCCTACAGATGTCTGTCTGCCTACAGCAGTGGCTTTTGTGAACCTGCCACATATAAGGTTCCTGTATCTCTCTGCTTCCTTCTGTCGTTCCGGGTTGAAGTGTTTGTCATGTAATCGATATGATCATGTTAGGAAATGGTGGCAAGATTTGCTGATGATTATTTAGCCGAGAGCGGTGCGTCTCCATTACTGTGTTCTTACGGTTTGTAAGAACTGAACCTCACAAGCCACAGCGACTTTATATGTGAGTAAAAGGTGCAGACAAAGTTCCTCTTCAGTTAAAATAAAGTTACAGGGTTATCATGCCCCCATAAGGGTAAAAGCAATCCACAACTTTGTCTTCCTTAAAAATAGACACTACAAATGTTAAGTTATTAAAGTAATAATGTATGTCCTTTACATTCACATAAAACATGTATGAATAAACATACATGTTCGGTTTTATTGGATTGTCTTGTATTAATTCCCCGAGCTAGCAGAATGAAAGAAAGGTGAAATGCTCCAAGGAAATGTAATCTCCTTACTGTCCTTAAATACTGACTTTAGTAATTGTGCTGAAAGTACACACCCAACCCTCAATGACACATGAAAATGAAATCCTTTTTTTCTTCATTTCTCCAGCTCAACCCCAGTCTCAGACAGTGCCCTCGGAGCCTGCCGAGGGAGACGCTGGCAAGGACCAAAATGGCTTTCGCCACAACAGCACTGGCACACCCGTGCTGAGTAACGGCAACGGCATCCACCCTGGCATCAGCGGGGCTGGGGCCATGCGCACATGCTCCTGTGGTGCCAACATCACTACGGGCGCCATGGGTGTTTCAGGGCCTGGCACTGGCACAAGAGCAGCGGCGACCGCGGCAACGACAGAGCAACCAAGGAAGCAGCCGTCCACGCCTGTGTCGCAGAGGGTGCAGAGGAAATTGAGGTCCAGCCTGTCAGTCAACAGTGACAGCAGCCGACGAAGCAAAGGCAGTTCCACGGGCTCACAGAAACCTCCTTTACCAGAGGGTGAGTATCCACACACAAGGTAACAATGACAGCGAGTAAAAGAGAGCACAAACCCACACACAGCCATGGTGATGCTAATTGTACTAAGGCTTGTTTGCTTGCATGCTTCTCTTTCTGCATCCCATCTTCTGCAGGCCGTAAATTCATTCCATCGGATGTAGGGATGTACTTATTCTCCCCAGTTAGCAGATAGTTAGTTACAGTTAAAGTCAATAATTTGAGTAATGAATAAAAAAAAATGTAAAGACAATTCTTGGTCTTATAAAATGAACAATTCTGAACTGTGCTGCTGCATTGTGTGGGGAAATATAAATATCATGTCTGGCAAAAAAACCAACCTGATCAATTCATCACTAATCTGCAGTCGCAGAGTGAAATGATTTGCCATCAAACCGTCACCATCAAAGCTGATTTCTCTGTTGAAGGGGCTATTCTTGGGAGGCTCTGCCCAGAGTGTACCTTTATAACACATTAATAATAAATTCTTACCTTCTCTCACCTTTTAATGATGGGAGTGCATGACCTCACCTGTTTATCACTCCCGTCAAGCAAATGACATCTTATCCCGCTCCTATGGCTTTTATTTTCTTTAACAACAACTCTGAGAGTCCGTTTGCCATGCAGGGAAGCCGTCACATTGTCAGGTGCAAGGCCGAGGTGAGTCCAGTAATGAAGGCGCTTGGTTGGTCCTTTGCCATTGGGGAGATAGGTGTGACCGTCTAACGAGCCCTGAGAGCACGGGGTGCCTATTAAAAGTCGTGACCAGCCTTCTTCAGGCCCCTCACAGCCCCTCACACCTCTCTGGGCCCTTTCTGGCTCTCCCTGCATCCCATCAGCACCACCGTGGCCCTCATTAACGTCGCATCCCTCCTCCAACCATTGTACTGTGTGGCTGTGTGTTTGTGGACATGCATGTTTTGCCTCTTTGTTCTGTAGAGTGGACACTATCAGGGTTTAGGCATGTTTGTTAAAAGCAAAGTGGCAATTCCTATCTAATTATCCAACTCAAGGCCTTTGCTGTTTTGTCTTTTTATGTGGGCTCCAAGGTGAAGTTGGAAAGTAAAATGTGATGTTATGCGTTATTAATCGATTCACAATGGTCAGGTTCAGATATAAGTTTAAATGAAGTAGAAAAGTGGGCAGTCAGATCTTTATTTGATGATGCTTGACTTGAAATATGCATCAGATTGAGGTTGCAGGCGAACAAAAAACAAGAAGGCGCACACGCACGCATCCACAACACCTCGCAGGTAAAGGTGGGATGCATCCACCAGAGATGTTCCATGTTTTCAACATCTTAATTGGTAAAGAGCAGAAGAGAGAGCGTGCAAAAAGATAAAAAAAAAATAAAACAGCAGCTCAACAATTCTGCCTCATTATGGCTTTTGTGTTGCGAGAGCTCTCAGAATCAATATGTTCGCTCTCAACTATTTATTTCCCCCCGGAAAACAGCCAAGCTGTGGTGTTTGAGTGTTTACACGGATTAACATAATCTGTTTGTCTGTGAAATTAGCCTCCTAAACAGCCCCCTGAACACAGGAAATAAAAGGCGTAAGCTAGCAGGAGCTAGCTCTGGGGAGTCTGCAGTCTGCCGTTGGCACCGTAGCCAATCTGTGATAACACCGCAGCTTCTGAAGAGCCATTTACCACACTGCTTTTGTTCAGTGGGGTGGCTTGTCTCAACTCTTGTCATCCAGTTTGTGTTTTTGTTAATTGTGTGTAATCAGTTAAGGTCTCCAAGCTGCTTTAGCCTCATTTAGAGATTTAGGGCCAAGGCTGCGAGCATAGTCTCTGCTAAAGCTCTAAACCTTGATGTGTTTGTGTGTGTTGTGTAAGCTCTAGTCCTCTAGCTTTGGCTTTTCCCTCGGTCATGCATTATAAACAGGCCTGCTTTAAAGTGCATGTGGTGGACCTTCACTATCCAGCCAACATCCTCTGCCCTCTTTACCCATGTGTGCCTTCTGTGCATTTCCATGGCCACCAAGGCGATGTCTGATCAATCTCTCTCTCTTCATCTTTGTCCGTCTAGCCATCTTGCCCTCTCTCTCCCTCTTTGTGAGTTTGAATGTTTTGCACAGCTTGCCGCTCTGAGGCCCATCCAGCTTGTTTTGTGTCATGCCGCTCCCTTTTTTTTGATGTTAGCTTTCCAGATGTCTCAGAGTATTTCCTCAGAGGCGCCGGACGCTGTTTTTTCGGCCCCTGCAAACTCTGGGCTTCATCGGCGCTCACTGACATTAAACAGGAGCAGTGTCAGTGTGTGCAGTTCTGTCTGTCCGTTGGTTGGTTTCACTGTCTCTGTCTGCCTTTCTGTCTGTCTCTCTTTGTTTTTTGGGGAGATGTGCCTTGCGTCCAGCTCTCTTGTGTGTACAGTATACGACCCACCCCCCACCCCCTTCCTTACTGGCTTCTCTAAGATCCAGACTAATCGCTGGTGTTGAATTATACATCCAAGTGAATAGCTGAGATAGCCGGCCGCTGCTTAATGCCTATGTACTGTGTTTATGCCGTATTCACAGTCTACTGTTCTGCTCAGTCTACATTCTGAACACTGGCATGGCTATACCCTCTGGGTCCTTCAAAGTTTGTTAATTTGCTGGACTTTGAGGTTTTGTGCATGGAGCTATGAAAGGGCAGCTTTTATTTTTCTCAGTGGCATTTTTCTTGCACTCAGATGGCAGTACACTACAGCGGATGCCAGAATGTAGCACGGTTTTGTTATGCCTGCATAAAAGAAACCCGCAATCTACCCAACAGCCACACCAGATGTTCAGTAGTGAAGTGTATTTATTCTCATGCATCTTCCATCACTGCCAGTGTTATGGCCTGAGATAAGGATAATAAGATGCATTCAAACTCCAGGCACCCTCACAGACACACCAAACGCATACACACACTTGCTCGTTTCATGTTCCCTCCTCTATCTTGTTTGTATCAGTCGGCTAGTGCTTCTGGTCAGCTCTGCAGCCCTGAGCACCGCAAAAATAGGGTAAAAAAAAATCCTGTACTTTGATTAATCAAACATGGGCATCCAGCAGTCCTCAGCTTGCCTTCCCATGCCGTCCTCCACACTCTCCTCCTTTCGCTCACCCTCTAACCCAATCAGTAACAGCCCCTTCTGACAGCTCAAGATGGGCTGATGAAAGTTATGCAAATGTGCCCTGTTTGTAATGCTATTTTTCTGCATCCATCCACATCATGTCTTTTTCACACTCCAGAGCAGTGGCGCTGCACTGGCCTTGGTTCAAAAAGCTGAAGGGAGTATATACCAGGCACACCTACTGAATGATATTTAGTATGATTTAGTGACTTGGATACAACTTAGCGAAGTTCTGGTGTGGATCAGATGTAATCTTTAGGTTTTGCTTTATTGTATCCTACATTTTATAAAAAGAGTTTTATTCCAAATTTAACAATCTGGAAAAAACAACTCCATCTTTTAAAAAGTGACTGAAAACTTTAGATTTAGTTAATTTCTTGAAATTACTATACATAACTATATAAGAGGAATTTTATATTTTTTATATAAAAAGGAACATTTTCTGAGTGGTGTTTAAGAATTCTTGGAGAACACTCCTGTAGTCTTGCACTTACACTGACACATTATGTTAGTGATGACATGTAGTAAGTAAAACATGTAATTTGTTCTTTTCCATTACCGATTTCAGACCGAGGCATTTTAATGAAACTAATTCAGCCATTCAGAAACAGATTTGTGATGGTTAATGGGTATGTTGGTAATTTAAAGGGGAACTCTTTATTGCTGTGCAACAAGAAGCTGAAAGTTGCCACCAGCTATTTAAAGGCGTTCTGTGAGGAGGTTAAATGTTAATCAGAGGTGTGAGCATTGCCAGCATTAATCTGCCTATTTACCGCGAAAGACTCTTGGACTTTGCTAATCATCTTTGTGTGATCAACCTAGCAGTTTGCATGATAATGCCACAATTATTTAACAATCCGTTAATCAAAACTGCAGGAGAGGAATTCATTTCTTTGAATATCTCTTATTTTCTTCGGCTCCCTCTCCCGCCTAGTTAGCCCTCACCCTTTTACCGCATACCGACTCTATTCCACCTGTCAGCCTGCCGAGCATGCAAGTCCTCATTCAGTCACCGCTCTGCATGGCTTTCATTAATAGGCACACATTTTAGGTGAAAATCCAATTTACACTTTCATTTATTACAGATACGTCATTTTATTTTGTGTTTTTCTGTTTCTTTTTTTATTGTTTCATTTCATTCATGTGTTTATTTTGCTTTCCAAATTGTCACCCTGGCTGGTTTGACGTTGACCCAGACTGCTGCGTCCACTGCATCTTGGCCTGCCTGTTCTGCGAGTTCCTGACACTTTGCAACATGGTGGTGACGCAGGCCTCGTGCGGCGCGTGCACGTCCGAGGCTTGCTGCTGCTGCTGCTGTACCGACGACCTGGGCGATGACTGCAGCAGCCCCTGTGACATGGACTGTGGCATCATGGACGCCTGCTGCGAGTCCTCCGATTGCCTGGAAATCTGTATGGAGTGCTGCGGCATCTGCTTCCCCACATAGGGAGGGCTTGTGCTGGTGTTTCTGTGGGGGTAACTGGACCCTGGATGGAAGAATGGAAGGAAACTGCTGCTGCTGTCACTTTGAATTCAGCAACAGACAGAGGGAATATTTGTGTGCGTGTGTGATTGCCAACATGTGTATGTGAATGTCCTTTTTTTTTATATGTGTGATGACTGTTGAATGTGTGTGTGTGTGTGTGTGTGTGTGTGTGTGTGTGTGTGTGTGTGTGTGTGTGTGTGTGTCGTAGTATGGTGTGGCTGTGTAAAGCATGCTTTGAAAGATGTATTTTGACACTGGGCTTCTCCATCAAAACCAGCTCAGCTGGAGCTACAGTAGAAGTAACTCCAGATATATGAACATGTCATAGTGTAAGTTGTTTCTGTTAAGTATTCTATCCTTTGCATAAGAAGTATTATCACAGACTGCCTTAAAGATTTTATTGTTACATCAGGAATGCTGTCTAATTGTATCTTATCTTTTTAGTCATTTTAGTGGCCGACGTGTTGTGTACACTAAACAAAATGATTTATTTACTCTGATTTAATTTTCAATACATGTGTTTTTTTTTTTCTATGCTCAAAAACTGAGGTTGCGTTCTTAGTACTGTACAACACTGTAAAAGGTTTATGTGACAGTTCATACATTCTTAGTTGCATACTGTAGTTTTGCAACACAGACTTTCATTTACAGTTATCAACTGTAGCACTGTAGAACAGCTGAACCTGGTGAAATATCAAAGGTGAATCAGGAAATTACAAATGATACTTTCTAAAACCAAAAGTGAAAGAATGTGCCTGTTTGAGGATCTTTTTTCTTCTATTTCAAGCATATCTTTTAATTGAAGTGGCCTGTTATTACAGAAAAAAACTGCACAAAATTGCTGATGAGCACATGATTGTTTGCTGTATCATGCTGGAAGGTCTATGAAAACATGTTTTACCAAATAATCTCGTCTCTCTCCTGATTTGGCAGTATTTGAAGCTTTGGATTTACTGGAAATAAGCACAGATGCGTAATGACAAACAGTGTACAGGGCTCTATTTCTATGAGAGTCCTCAATGAGTGCCATCAACGATTAGAGTTGGTCAAGTCTTTTCTGCGATGCTATTTTACATACACACACAGTGTAAGTATGACTTGTTGAACTGCACTCCGTTCATGAGGGGTGTGATATGGAATTAAAAAATGGTGACCCTGGTCGCCATATAAGCGGCTTTCGGGTATCAAGCCCAGTGACTCACAATACAAAAAAAGGAATCATGAACTGTCAGGTCGAAATAGTAAACTCATGCCGGGTAAATGCAGTTTTCTTCTCATTTTTCTTCCATTCCTTAATTCTGTGTATCTCGAGATGAGTTTGTGGTGATTCACCAGTGGAGTCATTTTCTTGTCTTGGAGATCCGCTTTGATGTTGTTTAAGTGATGCTACTTAATGCTGGCCTTCATTAGCACTGCTTTGCTAACTGCTTACAAAAAAAAGCCCCTTCCTAACGCCAACAAAGATAATGTGCTGTCATGTACAGCTCGTCTTAATGGCGCACTGGTATTGTGTATAAGGAGGTTGGATAGGCACCTCTGCACAGATAACGTGCAGCAAATAAACCTCATTTTCATGTTTATGATTAACTCACGCCAAGAGTGTCAAGAAAACATTATAGATAATGTGAAGAATTCATCTAAAAAGAGTCAAATGTACACATGTAGCTACAGTAGTTGTCCTCTTATACTAACTGTTGTATGTTTTGTTTTTTTCTTCTTCTGGGCCTTACACTTGATCCTTCTCATTTTCATCTCAATGCATTCTCAACTTGGAGTTCACAGCTGGTTTTCTTAGTTTTGTACATTATCTTCAGTCTCAAAGAGAACAGTTTTTTTGTTTGTTTTTTTAATAAAACATTTCCAAAAATGTATGATGTTTTTAAACAATACGTCTTTGTGTCCATCATTTCTTCATTAAGTTTCACTTGTTAGACTAGCAAACTCTTCTTAAAGGACAATTCCGGCGCAAAACGAACCTAGGGGTTAATAACAGATGTGTACCCACTCGATCGCTCTCTGGGACATGTTTTCATGCTAATCGAATGTGTTTGTAGCTTGAAACAAGCTAGCGTGGACCACCGATTAGCTTACAACGCTAGTATTCGGAACACAGGGAACTAAAAACAAATTGCTATTTATACTAGGGATGTCCAGATCCGATCACGTGGTTTCAGACTCGATCGGAATCGGACGTTACCTCCCGATCAGGACTCGGATATATATGTATATATATTCTCATTATTTTTTAACACATCTATAGTTATGCGGTGGCACAGAGTTAGACCCTTTTGACTCCACACAGAAACAGCAACGCGTGCGGCATGACATCACTTTGTTGCAGAGTTTTGGTTAAATGCCGGCAAAGTAGAACACGGAAGCAGCTTGAAGCGGAAAGCGTGAGTATGTCTGCGGTCTGGAGGTATTATAAAGTTGATGACAACAACATTGCCATAGCAAACTGTGAGATATGTAACAGAAGTACTCTGTTTGTTAAAAGAGTTGTTGAATGTTAAAATAAGGTGAATTAATTAAAAAATAAGGAACATCCTGGATCTGTTTTTTCACTCGTCTTTATTCTTTTTTTATACATTATAGAAGTATCGGATCGGGACTCGGTATCGGTAGATACTCAAAATCAAATGATCGGGACATCCCTAATTTATACCACTAAAAAGGTTCAAAATATCACCACACTTCAACGGTAGCATAATGAGGGTCCCTAAATGTTAACCGAAGCGTTGAGAACTTTGTAAGTGTACAGACAGTTTATTAAAAAGATAGATTATAAAGACAGTCACGTTCTCGTATACAGGATTACAATTCCCCCAAGAGCAAGCATTTAGTGCGACAGTGGCGAGGAAAAACTCCCTTTTAGGAAGAAACCTCGGACAGACCCAGGCTCTTGGTAGGCGGTGTCTGACGGTGCTGGTTGGGGGTGTGATGAATAGTGGTAATAACAGTCACAATAAAGATAATGGAACGGTGACTAGAAATACTAGTTGTAGTAGTGTAGTAGTAGGGAAGGAACTTGTTTTGATGGAACGTGTACGTTCAAAAGTTGACAACAACAGAAAACTCAGATTGGACAGATAGTCTAGCTAGCTGTCTGGATTTACCCTGCAGAGATCTGAGGAGCAGTTAACCATAGTCCTCATAAATCCACAGGAGTTTAGAATTCCAACACAAAGAAAGCGGAAGGAAACGGACATCCGGCTGAAAAGAGTGACATGCGGCGCAATTTCCTGCGACAAAGGAGCAATCCCGGAAGTGGAACGTCGTAGATATAGACTACAGACATTGCCATCTTTAAATATATCACACTGTAATGTCAGACTTGCACATCGTTTATGGGAGACTTGTGTGTTCTAAACGCCGAGTTCTATTTTCTTGTTTCTCTTGTAAACGGGGCAGCTGTGCAGTTTGGCCACATCTGTAACCTCTGCCCCTTCACACTCCTCCTCCTCTGCTCCTTTCTCTGTTAGAGACGGCGCTCACCTGGCAGCAGCGTTACCACTAACATGAAAACGTGGCCAACAACACTCAACGAGTTCACCAGGGAGCAGGGACCTCCTGCTGGCTGGAACAGCAGTCTGACCTTCTGCCGACACCACCCCCTGTTAACCCCTCAATTAACCTCCACGTCAGCCCCCCTGCTTCCATTCTATATTTATTTCCTTTTATCATTTTCTGCCTGGATACACCCTGGCCCCAGGAAATTACCATCTTATTTCACTAATGCGTTGGGGGGGGGGGGAGAGAGAGAGAGATATCACTGTCCAGAAAGTCCGTAATCACACAGGAGTTGTACTTTTTCTTTCTTTCTTTCTTTCACTTTGTTCCGCGTTCACAGACTGCGCATGGTTGAAAATATTCCAAACTCGTAGGTAGAGTGTGCACTGACCTTTTCACAAAGTCGTCCACCTTTCCACTCGTCTAATCAATCCCCCTCTGATCGCTCACTGTGTGCTGGATTGTAATGTCACAATTAGGACGGCTTCATTGTTTCTGTTTGCCGTCTGGGGAGAAATTCAGCACTTTTCTGATCGCAAGGTCATTTCTCTTACAAAATTAAATGAATTAGAGTGTGGCAGTGGCCATCTCCTCTGACTAGCCGTGTATTAATCCATCCATCCATCCATCCATCCATTTATCCATCCACCCCCTCTTCCTGCTCAATTGGGTGGGATACAACTCTTTCACTCAGAAAATGAAAGTCTGCTGCCCCCGGCCATGAGAACAAATTACTGCTTTTGCCATTGCTTCATATGAGAGAAAAAGCAGATGGGTGCATTAATGGTGTTTTGTTTCCTTCATTTTCATATTAGAGGTAGACCCGAGAGTTTGTATACTGATAAGATTAGAACCGTATTATAATTACATATAATATGACTAATTAGACAGGACAAGAGGGGCTGGCAGTAACGTGTCACACTTCCCTTTTTTTTTCTAGATGGAACATCAATGCTTGTTTTTGTCAAACGTAACTGCATGCCCCAATCCTCTGTCAATCCATACTGTATGATCCATAATAGCCGTCATTACAACAGCTAGCATTGAGGTGATTCATTCTGATATGTTTCTAATATTGTGTTGTGAGTCATTGAAGATAATCATACAGATACATCATCTGACAATAATACTGAGCACATCAGAAAATGACATGCATTGTCGCATTGTGGCATGTGTCATAATGGATTGTAAACATAATACTGATTGTAACGTAGTAAAGCAGGGAAGGATTTAAAGCACGCGGGTTCTACTCTTCTGCAATGCATTCTTTTTTCAACCTGATCTAAAATCAAGCAGTACCCTTTTTTCTACTGAGTACTCCCAACACAGACACGTGTACCTTCTCTAATGCACCACAATGTCCTTTTACCCTCTCCTCCTATCTCGTGTCAAAGTTTGTAAAGACTTGACCTCGCTGTTTAGACTTGTGGCGCGACATTAAAATAAGATGAGACGATCTTTCAGAGGGCTGTGCAAGAAAAAGAAAAAAAAAAGAGGAGAGTTCAAGTAATGTCACTTTCAATTAATCTCCTCAGGTAGTGGCCCCATTAGCCCTCTCACACAAGGGCCTGGTTTACAATGCAAATAGGGTCATTACCTGAGGACTCTAATTGACTTTGACAAGAGGCCGAAGAAGTTATTTGTTTGCTTGTTATTTCTCTCGCACAAAATATTGATGTGGTTGACAACAGGAAGCGTGCATAAAAATTGCATTAGCCGTGACGGAATGACACGTCTGTTAAATTGTGTATACCTTTTATACAAAAAAAAACTCAAATTCAACACTCTTGCATCAGCCTCAGAACAGAGTCACAGCAATGAAATGTAAATGATCTCCAAGTGAAACATTTGTATTCTTTGTTCCCCTTCTCTTCTAAGAGTAACAATGTGTGATCGTACTCATACCTTAAATATTTAAAGACTCCCTTTTGCTAAAGCTTTGCTGTGGTACATGGGCCTCCGACTGCTTCTAATCTCCTTGTTACCTGGAGGCGGTGCAAAGATAACGCGGCAGTTAGCGAGATCCTGAGACTGGAGCTTGAAACCCCCCCCCCCTCCTGGATGGGGCACAGTGAGGTTCAAAGTTTCTGCTACGCACCGTGCCCCGTGCAGACGGCGCTGACAACATCTGCCTGAGAGAACGCAAGAATCCGACAGGAATGAAAGGAGAGGAGACGCTGAGATGTCTTTAAATCATTTCCTTTTTTTCTTCAACAGTGCTGAAAACATCCCCTTCATCCTCACACCCCCCCCCCCCTCCCCCCAGTTCAGAAGTTGTGGCATCTTAAACTGTACGTGCAAGTGGAATATTTTTGTTTGTGCGCTTGTGTTAAGGGGGTTTTGTGCTTTACAGATGCCTGCACATGGTTTTCAGAGAAAGTAACAGAAACGTTGGCTCTTAAGACATCGGCTTAAAGTTGCGCCCTTTCAACTTTTCTATTTTCCTCCTGCCCCTGCGTCTGAAAGGCAATAGACCGTGGGGGAGGCAAATTGAGAAGGACATGCGGACCAGGGGTGCCTGTTTATTTGCTTGTACACGCTCCTTGAGCTATAAATTAGATGTCACCATTGTTACATGTCATTTGCTGATGTGGATGTGTTGCGCTCTCCCAAGCAGCACTTTTGATTGTTTGTTATTAACATCACTTAAATGAACGCGGTCTCCACTGGCCTCCAGTCATCTGGATCTCGTGGATGATTGGCAGGTTGTTTGGCAGGCATGCTTGTTCTGTTGTCTGAGCATTTACAACCACATCCAGAGCAGGATATGTATATCAAATTAGTTGCTTCATTTGTCTTTTGCAAATTAACAAAACAAGTTTTTTTTATTAGACGCACAACAATTACAGAAGCTGGGTTGCAGGCTCCCTCCAACAATGCTAATTGAATATGTATAAAACAGAAACTCACAAATGTAAAAAAAGAAAAAAAAAACTAAATGAGAATCTCAGACATAAAATAGTGCAAGTTAAATTATAGGGATAAATATAACATAATAAAATGAGAAATAAGCTAATATAAATTTGTGGAAGACAGAAATTGCACATAAATGTGGTATATGTATATTATAATAAAAAGTAATATAAATAAAACAGTTGTAACCGTACGTTAAAGTATATAAAGATAAAGTGACGGTTTTAGGGTAAAGTGATTTAGAAGTGCACTGAAAGTTTTGCTTAAAAAAAAAAAAAAACACGTAATGAAAAAGTATTTTGCAATTTGGGTTTCAATCAGATCAGAAACGTTTTTTTTTTTTTCAATCAGAAACGGTTTTTGAGCGACCTTTTTGTACATCAAACCATATTTATTTTTCACAACTATCACCAAAAAATGCTTTAAATTGAGCAAAAACATGAGCACAAATGGAAAATTTCCCTCACGGTGGTTTGAAAAAAGGCATGTTTACAGAGCCGAGATGTGTGTTTGTGGTGTGTATGTCTCCTCCTAACCCGACTAAACCAAGCCACCCCGCCCAGACAAACAGCACTGAGATGAAGAGGGAGCATCTAGTAGCTTACCTCCCTCCATGCAGAAAGAAAACACGGATCAAGGTCTTAATAACACCAGCCATTGTGGCAAATATATAGGACGCAACTTTCCACTTGGAGCAGCCTCTTCACATTGAGTTAACATGACTGACAGGCAAAGCCTCTCACACACACACACACACACACACACACACACACACACACACACACACACACACACACACACACACACACACACACACACACAAATAAGCTGGCCCTATCATGCTTTGTAACAACAGGCAACAACACAAGAGCAAACAAACTTGTTCACATGAGTGTTTTTCCATATTCTGCTCCAGCAAAGTCAAAGCTGTTTCTCATTTTTCTTTAACAAGTAAATAAACACCGTATTAATTGTTAGTCAGATCTGTTAAATCGTTTTCCTGCTATATATTATGTCTCCGCTAAACAGTGTCTCTCTACAACAAACAACAATATCCCCCCCATACTACCAGATGCTTTGCCTCAATGTGTTTATTTGCCTGTGTCAGGCCTCCTTAATGGTTTCTTCTGCTACAAATAAACACATCTCCTGTTGCATCTTTGTTTACACTGCTGTGGTGACAGTTTGTTTGTGATGATGTGTAGTGTGCAGCGCAGATTAAAAGAAAGGTAACTAGGCATCTGCAGGGTGTTTTGTACACAGGGAATTTGATATGTGGGCAAAGTTTACAGGTGTGCATCGGCAACACCTGCTCGCGTCCTCATCCGGAAAAGAAGTTCTTTAAGTGTAAATTAACATGTGCGTGAAACAGTGGGGATCATTGTCAGAGTAAATGCGGCACTGTTTCAGGCATGCTATTATCACATACTGTACATGTGATGTTATAGGTTTATCTTGTGCTTACTAGGCTTTAAAGGGTTGGTACATCCAAATTACAAAAACAATAAAACATTTTCTTTACTTAGTGCAAGTGTTTTCTTACCATGCGTATAGATTTGGTTTTATTTGCCCAGATACAGTATGTCTCTATCTGTGTACTTTCTGTATTCACAACAATACAGTTGAGGTGACTGGGATCTAGTTTGCAGTGCTCACAGAACTGAAAGTACATTAAAAATAATCAGCAAAATCACCTCTTTCCAGTGTCCTCATTTCTTACTTAAAACAGTTTTCATACGGTATGGAACTATTTCTTTGGTGAAAAGTAGTTCTAGTTTATCTTGAGTAACATTAATTATGGACAAGTCGCTGTTGAATATTTTTTATTGAAAAATGTCAAAGTTAAAAGAACTACAAACAAAATCTCTATTATAAAAGGGTGCCTGCAGAAATTGTTAGGGTTTACTGGCCCTTTCAGTTGCATTGGATTACTTGAATCAAATCAACTGAAATACAAATGGAAAAAAGTAGAAAAAATACAGCTTTGATGCAGATATAAACGTAAATGATCTGAGAACAATACTGTTTTTAGAAGTCTACAACCATATACATTTAAGACACAGGAGGCATCTGTTATTGTAAAGGTGGATGGGAGTGGGTCAACTGGGCGGGAAACATCATTTTGTTGGCATGTTTAATGTTGCATCTTGTGCGAGAGAAGGTGATTCATAATCTGAAAGGTGTCAGTGTGAATTTCTTTTTCCCCAGATACCTGTTTTCTTAAGCTCTGTTGTCTGCCAGGTGATAATTGACATTGTTAGAATCCTTTGTTAGAACATGGCTGTTGTGCAGTATCGAATCTGTCGTGCTCTGCCTATAATGTACGTAATATAACTTTAAAAAGAAAACGCAAGCATTGGTTTACAGATTGCGATATATCTGCGAGTAGGCACAGTTACATTATTCCATCATGTGTATTGAAGCCAGACATAAATAGTTCATTGGTGCTTATTAATACTGTATGTTTGCTCCTCTTAAACAGAAAGGTCCTGGGGACTAAACAAGCCAGCTCGCAGTATTTGAAGCCATCTGAAAGCAGTCATAGGTGCCTCTTTGAGAGAGAGAGAGAGAGAGAGAGAGAGAGAGAGAGGGAGAGAAAGAGAGAAAGAGAGCGAGGGAAGAAGTGAAGAGGAGGAGGCTTCAGATCAGAGATGCCACATCTCATATGTTGCAAGGTGATGAAGTGCAGATATCTGCCCTTAAGAATATGTGCCCTGCGGTTATGTGTGAGATTTATGTGTCTTTCTCCCCCCCCTCAAAATTCAATCGTGCTGCAACAAAAGGCAGTTTGAAATAGTCTCATCCCCCGTAAGAATATTCAAGACGATTGAGCTCGTAGGTTAAAAATGTATATGCAAATGCAGGCTACATTAGAGCATGCACAGGTTGTTAATAAATTAACACGTGGCAGAAATAATTCAGTTTAGCGTGATAATTCTTGGGTGCGAGCTGTCAGCTGTCGCATTGTTCCGGATAGAAAGTGATGCCGAGATGGCAACACGAGCAGTGAACTGTGATGTTTTAGTGTACCTTGCTCTTCAGTCTCAGCACTCTGACACAATAACTGCCTTTTGCTCGCCCGGCTTTTTTTTCTGTCATTTTGGTAGAACAAAAGGTTTAATTAAGGATGCCTTTCAAAGAGAGTTTGACACACACACACACACACACACACACACACACACACACACACACACACACACACACACACACACACACACACACACACACACCCACATACATACACATATTAACTCAGAAGGGGTTTGTGTTCATGAGAATTCATTTTCTTCACAGCCAAACCTACTAACACACTTTCTGTGTTACAAGATGCATCTTAAATGTGACTGAAATGTCTTTTTTGGCACATTAACCTTCTATTTCGCCTTCAAAAACATTGATAACCACTATTTAGAAGTGGTGTAGTTGGAAAAAAAAGTATGAGATAGTAAATGTTTCCGCTCGGGTTGCTTTGGTTGCTAAGCCGCTGATTGTAGGAGGGCATCTTGACGTCCCAGGCGAAGGATGCTGTATGACGAGTGCACTTCCTCTCTTTGCCTCATCCCAGAGATTTGCATAGCAGGAACCCAGGGAGCTGACACTCTGTTTATGTAGCTCAAGGTGCAGGGGATATGTGAGGTGTCAAGTGACTCACAGTCAAGTTTTTAATAAGTGCCATTTGTTCAATCTGCTGTTTAAACACTCGTCGCCTCTCAATATCCTTAAAGACTGTATGCCCTGCTATCTTTTAATTAAGTCTCGGGCTAATGTGCCATTTAATTGACTAATCTTAGAGATTTTGTTTTCTCTAATTTACTTGAAAAACCAGTGCCAGCTAAGCTTTTTAATATTGGCATGATGAGGGTGGATACTTAGTGGATGCCTCAGAAGTGAGTGCAGGAGTAGAGAGAGTACTTGAAGGGGAGAGAAACAAAGTAGCGCTAACTCCTTCTAATTCTTATTAGGTCTGACAGGAGGCTGATAGCTAACCGGGCCATCACGTCATCCTTGTTTGCATTTGTGTTTTGTACAGGTATGCTTGCAGATCGCTTTAGTAAAACTTGAATTTGCATATAGTTTCTGATTGCACATAGTTATATAAAGTTCTCTAGCTGAACTTACTTCATATTAGCAGTTGCATGCAGTACTATTACGGGGGAAATGTCTTCAGTGGCAGGTTATGAGGAGGGAAACAGAGGCCTATTCTCTGCTACAGCATGCTGAAACAAAAGGCTAATTCAACAGTATATTTTTCCAGCAGCTTCGCCAAATGCTTGCTTCAAATGCTCGCATCGAAGGAACATTCAGCAGCGGCCTGAGATTCCATTCACTCTTCCAATAAGGTGTGTGTGTGTATACATATGTGTGTTTGTATTTAAATTATTTGACAGTTGATATTCAGATAGTGTCACCGTTTTCCCTTTTACATCCCTAAATCCAACTTTTTCCCTCTCATTTCATACTCAAAAATGTGATTCCTGTTGTTTCTTGATTATGCTCCATTGGGTTAGTTTAGTTGCTAGTGAGGATGAGGATGGTTGCACGTTTAATCCTTGGCAACAAAAATGTGTGTCTGAGCAACACACTGAATCACCTACCTGCTGGCATACACATGCACTAGAAGTCACTCAACCTGAAGCGTAGGCTAAAAGTAAACCGTCAAGATCAGAGATGAAAAGCTGCAGCCAGTTGCAGTCACAGTACATTATCATGCGAACAGAAGCAGTCGGCCCAGGAGACAGCTCAAGGAGGAGGCCAGGCCTGGTGTCATGTCACCACATGCAGGAGCTGTGATCAAATGGAAAAGTAGCATCAGGGCAGGGTGATAGGACAGCAGAGTGAAAGGTCTGTAAACAATGACTCACCCTGCTAGCTAGGGAGGGAGGGGAGGGGAATGAAGGAAGAGGAGGAAGGCAGCCAAAACTAGTCCAAGTGTGTGTGTGTGTGTGTGTGTGTGTGTGTGTGTGTGTGTGTGTGTGTGTGTGTGTGTGTGTGTGTGTGTGTGTGTGTGAGAGTCTGCAGTCACAGACAATCAGGCCTCTGTCAGGAGGTCCCGGCAGACATGGAATTTAAGACACTCACACACACACACGCACGCACGCACACGCACACACACACACACACACACACACACACACACACACACACACACACATTTACAATTAAACTTACAAATACAAATACAATTGCATGTAGTACAAAACAATATCCACAAACAATCCTTTCTTTTCATGCAAGCATCATATGCCAACAGTACAACACAAGCACATACACACATCAAAATCCAATAAATAATTAAATCTCCAGTGGCTGCCCTCAGAACTACAGTGATACATTAATTGGGCAAAATTAGCATGAATTAAAGCAAATAAGTGTAACATGTAATTTATTACTTATCAAGCGTAGTTTAGCAGAAGAAGGCTCCGATTTCCCCCAAGATTGCTTTAACAGCTATAATGCATTTCTTAATTTACTCTGTGGAAAATCAATTTTTTTCAGAGTTCATTAGGCACCAATATGTTACAATGCTGCTCCCCTGAGCACACAGCTACAAAAAAACATTATGCAAATTTTTTTCAGTGCATCTGTATGTAAATAGAAACCAAGGCCGCAGTCAATTCTCCATGGGAAGCTTTGTTAGTGGGCCCTTTCTTTCTAAGCCAGAACCTTGTTCATGATAGTCTGGAAATTAGGAAATGGTTGCATGTGACAGGTAAAAGCAAACATTCACTCTCTTCCCCTCTCTCTGACCGTACCTGAGATTGATTCTAGTATAATTTCACCAAACTTTGTTCCACAAATCGTGCCAGTCTTGCCAGTCTCCCTTTGGAGTGTATATATTTCTGTTTGATTTTGCTTGTTTGTATAACATGATACTTTTCTTGTTAGAATTGTATAATCAAAGTGATGGCTAAAACGGGTTGCGTTCTGGACTGGAAGAGCAAAGATTCCACCATGGGGCCATACTGTGCCTCAAACTGCAGACACTCCTCTTTAAAATGGGCAGCTCATGTCATAAAACAGCCATGGACGAAGCCACAACATAATCCCGCCAAGCTCTCAGTTGATCATCGGTTTACACTCAACTATGCAGTTTTCCATCCCCAAGGTATAGGCCTACTGCTTTCATACCAATATGGGACTCTCAGGCTCAAAGCCCAACTGAAAGTCTCAGTAGAGGCCATTCAGCATACTAACCAACACAATATTGTTGCCCAAAAACACAGTTTTAAACTTCTTTTCATTCAGGCTGACAAATTGATGTTATCCACAGTAATGACTTGATGGTTTTGGACATTGTGGGAGGATTTTGTGTAAACAGACATACATTTGAAGATGTGCAATCACAGTGATTCGTTGGACCCTAGACCCAGCAATTTTGAATAAGAGCTGAGTAGGATTCAAATAGGCTTCTTTCATGCCTCATAAAGTAAACTGTAGTGTAATTCTACATCAGAGTGTAGAGTGTAGCTACTTCATCAGTTAAGAAACACAAATGTGAAAGATAAAAAGGCATTACTACTGCAGGATTTCGCATTGTTTATTGTAGGACTACCATATTTTGGCACAGGACCTTCATCAGAGAGGGTAACTAGCCTATATAAATACACTACATACACCATAAAGTCAGATTTAGCTGTTATTTACCATTTACTCTTTTTTTTTTTTTTTAAAGCTTTTATTTGTTGTGACTGTAACATTATGATGTGAACTTTTATTTTGAAATATCTGTGTCGAATAATCATTGGATATCTTTCAGCGCAGGTGTTAACGAAGGTGTTCCAGTTCCAGGGTGCATGCTGGCTCGCTAGCTTGGTTAGATGTCCAGATCCGCTGTAAAAAACCATGGATGCACGACACAAAACCCCGGATGAAGGCCCTGTGCTGACAAGCGTGAATACTAAAGAGAAAACTCTTCCAGCAAGTAAGTCACTGTTGCTTAATTGTCTCCTTAATTAAGCAACGCACCAACTTTAGCAGAGTCGATATGCAGCTGTCAATGAAATGAAATGCCGTTGTTCTTCAGGGCTTTCAAGAAAGATTTACATATTTGTTGTGGCTGCTAGTCCGTGCTGCCTGTTAGGGAACCAGCAGTCTCTCAAGTGTGGGATGGTGAGGAGTAGCAACCAAAGTTTGATGCTAACAACCTAGCTAACGATTTAGTTGTCATGCAAGTTAGCATTGAACATGCTATACCATAAAAATAAAATGGGTTGAATACATTTTATTTGTATGGATTTCACCTATCCACATCTATTGTTTTCACATAGGCCTACAAGGAATTTGCGTTTGTTTGGTGGATAACATAAACAAAGTAAGAGAAAATTAAATAAACAATAAAAGCAAGTAATCAAAAGACATAAATATAGAATAGAAGAAAATTACAATAAAAATCGGATTTATTTTATTTTGGAAAATAGCATGCATTGTTGTGGTGTGAAAAATATCCTTCACCACTGTCTGTTGTGGAGGAGAAATGACCCAGTCTGGGAATGATTTGTAGTCATCCATTGTTTTTTTTTTTGTTTTTTTTTTTTATTTGGGCTTTGTTACTAGGATACAGTAGTCAGCTACATAACGTCATTTGTTTCTTTAGGCTACAAACCAGGCTTAATTGTGTTGCTCAGTTGTGGGTGTTTGCTTTTATGAGAGTGTCTGTCTTCCTCTCTCTGTCTATTTGGGTTTGACCTTTATTTGTTGATCATCTTCTCATGCAGTGTGCTCTGTAGAACTTTTCCCCACACACGTTTCAACTCCTAGAAAAATGTACTCTTTGTCTCCCTCGTCTATAAAGCCTGCTGCAACCAAAACACAGCTTCACCTGCTTGGCTTGGATTCTATCCATGAAGTAATTCCCACAAAGCCCATAGGCCATGTCGACCATATGGTGCTACATAGTCTGATAGGTTGTTATACATAGCATACATTCATGACGGTGACTCGAACAGGAACTAATTAGTACAGTCTCTGGAAACTCCATTTAATTTAAATTTCAGTTAATTGAGTTGTGAACATTAAGTTGTTTTAAAGGGAATTTCTGTGTAAGGGTTACACCATGAGCTGGGTTTCTTTGGAGCACATTAATCATTGGTCGCAGTGTTATAATGTGTAATAGCAAAAGTAGGATCCTGCTGCTGTGATTACACTCAATTTATGGTTACATGGTGATATTTACTGTAAAAAAAATAAAAGGATTAAAAGTGTTGATTTATTGAGCTTATATGAGGGAAATTGACAGGAACTCTGCCATTTTTCTTATTATTGTGCAAGTTTGTCTGTGGTGTGCTTTTAAAGCAAACTGCTGATGCTGCTGTCATTAAGTTCTCCTGCGTTGAAGTTTATTATTTACCTTGCTTTATATACACATTTAGTTCTGCAATTAGGTTTCACATTTATTCACTGTATGGAAGTGGTATCTAAGCAACCCCGTGCGTGCGCACACACACACACACACACACACACACACAGGCACACACGTACACGTACACGTACACACACATATATACACACACACACACACACACACACACACACACACACACACACACACATACACACACACGTGCACACATGTATACATACACATACACGTCCTGGCTTACGTTATTCCCGATTGGCTGTTTTCTCTGTTCACACACTTTAATGGCAGGAAAACACATAAATACACTCTAGCGCATTTTTGTCTAAACTTCCTCAACATTGTTCTTCAAAAAGTGACTGTCACCAGACATAGAACAGAACTCTGACTCAGCAAATATTAGAATGCCAGCTTGAGTCACTTCCTTTTTAACCTCATCATTGGCCCTTCCCCTGTTCCATTGTGTACAGAAAACATGATTGTGAAAAAGATTAAAAGTAGAGCAAATTGTTGGTTTCATTGTCTTGCATGTGTATAACAAGTTATCTAATTACTTTATTTGCATAAATACAATAATGACAATAATGGTAGATTAGGTTCACAAATATAGGATTTATTACAGGGCTGGTGTATTGGATTGCATTAGATTGTACTGTACTGTGCACTGGAACAAAACATAACAACAGTAAAAAAGAAAAAAATCCCATTTTTCCCACCCCACTCCTCATTATTACTGCTGTTCTTCCCACGTTGTTGAAGACAGAGATGAGTCGCTGTCCCACTTTGCATCCCAAAAGGCCCGTGTCGCATCAAACTTACCGTGCGATATGCGCTATGTTTGTTTTTAGTAGTGTTTGTATATCATAACTCCTTGTTTGAATTAGAGGCATCCACCGTTCCCACTGGGAAACATCAAGTATTAAATGCCATTCCCCGGCATGCTTGTTTGAGTAATTTACGCTCAAACGAATGTCATTCCTCGTCTCCAGGTGGTCCTTTCTGCCATGTCTCTGTGTACAAGCCGACACCGCTTTTGATGGCTCCACCTGAGAGATTTGCCCAAATGTGCCTGCTTTTTCCCCAAAGTGGTTTCTAGAGTTTCCGCTCTGGGCTTGTTTACCAGTAAATGTTTTTGTGATTCCCCTAAGCAACATGAGAGTCAGTGTTTTCTGTTTCCTTCTTTTCTTTTTCTTTTTTGTTGCAAGTAACGCAGCATTTGTTATTTAGCCCCCCCCCCCCTTTGCTCTCCAAAATGGCTGGATATGGTGTCAGTAAACAAAGTCTAGTTCCCATTAACCTCTGATTCCCTCTGAGAAATCCACAAACAAGTCGAGTGCCGAACAACCTCAAACAAACTGCACAGACACATTGTGCACACACACATGCGCTCCTGTCCTGAAGAACAATATGGAAATATTCGTCCTTCCTCCCTTCCCATGCTTAGCCCTGGTGCTCTAGCCGTCTGTTTTGCCTAATTGCTTTAACACTAGCCTGGCATGCTAATTGCACTGGGCCCCCTGTCACCACATCATTTACATGGCCTGCTTGATTTGAAATTTAATCTGCTTGAAGGGTTTGTGTTTCATGCTCACTTTAAATCCTAATGCTCTGTGGGATTGAAGGCAGTTTGCATTATTGAGACTGTAAAAATAAATCCTTGTGTATTTGTTTGGCACAACGTTTTTTTTTTTTAAATAAGAGACTATTATAAGATTTTATCGAGTTTCAGTTGTAAAACTTATTCTGTTGCACAATAAAACTTTGTAATGCCACTTCAGTTTCACTCGGTGATTAAATCAAAGAGGAAAATTGATGAGACGGTGGGCAGTGCCGTGTCTGGATGCTGGGCAGAGGAAACTCGTGGATAAGATGGGAGCGCATGGTGTGTTGGCCGGCCTTTTTACTGCAGATGGCCTTTTTGATGTGGAGCTGAAAGAGAGTTAGACAGACAGAGACACAGAGTGGGCTTATACAGTGTAGCGAGCTCACATAGCGCAATTCAATCAAAGGCAAAAAGCTATTTCAATTTCTTAGAGGTTGGGGCCCATCCCTGTTCTACACTGGCACAGTATTTCCTCCACTTGTCCTACCCCTGAACATAGCTTTTCTTCTGGAACCGGACTATGTGATGACACCATGGCGCTCTCTTGATTTTCCGTTGTTTTGAAAAATTTGACTTTTGATCCCCGAACTAGAGTAGCAAGTGGAGTCTTAAGCAAAAAACAAACAAAAAGTCTGAAAATATCACCCGAACCAAAGCAAAATAATAAAGAAGCTAATGATATCAGCTACAGCTTCAGATTGCAATTACAGTGTTTTCTAGAAAAAAAGCCTACCGTCAATAGGATAATAGAGCTACATAGAGGACAGGAGGCCATTTACGCTGGATGCTGAAATGCTCACTGGGGCAGTGTTAGGTCAGCGGGTATAAGAGTGGTAAATGGAGGAAGTACAAGCTCTCCTGCTACACCACTCTGAATATTTGCCCTTTCTCCAGACTGGGCTTCTGTCCCAGCCATGATTAGGCTCGCTTGTGGTGCTTTTATTGGTGTAATTTCTGGAGATCCGGCCCATGTTTCCAACTGCCACCTTTTTATAAGGCAAACATGACTATATACAGTGACCGTGCTGACCTCTCTCAACAGTCAAACTCTCAAGGAGACCTGACAGCTAACAGAAAATTCAAAGTAACACTCATTATACTCAGTGAGGAAAACAGACTACTGAACATTCTCACACACACACACACACACACACACACACACACCCTGGTGCAGGGAGGGTAATTTATGTGAAGACGGAACCACAGATGAACTTTTTTTTTTTTTTTTTGCCTTATTTTTTTTCTTTTCCCCACACAAGTTCAACCAAACAGAGAGAATACAGTCAATATTAAGTCAATTATAAATATTTATAATCTACACATTTTAAAAATCCTGTCAATCACAAAGATGCGGGGGATAAGCTCACAGCAGCTGGATGGTCCGGATGTGATTTGCATGCCGCATAAAGCCTCAGCTTGCCATCCCCGTTTTGTTTTTGACTTTGCATGCCTGCTTGTTCTCAGCGCAGATTAAATATAGAAGTTTTGTTCTCGTTGAGGATAGATGTCTCCCCTCCCCTCCCACACATACACACACAGATGCTGGCACACACAACACACAGAGGCAGTATTGACGCCTGATGCTGATGGCGATTCATTATTGAAAAGGAAATCGTCTCCATATGACTGGAGTTTGTTATGGGGAGCTTTGTTCTCGTCATCTATATTGCAGGGCATCTTTGTCAGTCAGCACTGTGAGATCTTTTTCTTCTCTGTGTGTGTGTGTGTGTGTGTGTGTGTGTGTGGTGAAGACAGAGTTTTACACTCTCTGTAGTGTTTGTCAGTGTTACTGTCCTAATAACTAAGTGCTTTGTTTTTCAGTTGATAGAAAACTAAGATACAGTACTTTTCGGTTTATCCCAGCATTTGGTCTCTGATAACATATGCTCAGCGTCTCTGCTCTGAAAACACAATGCTGGCCCTCTCTAGTCACAACAGCCTCCTCTTTTTCTGCTCTTCTGTCATTGTCTTACTTTTTCTTGTCCAGTTCAGACAGAAAATGGGTCTGTCTGGCTGTGGTCACATCTGTGACCTAATGAGTCCTCCAGTCACAAAAGCTTACAATAACTGTCAGCTGGTAACACTGTCATGTCAGAAAATCAAGACCTGATCTCTCTATCTATATACTGATGTGACCCGGTTTGATATTCGTGATCACATTTCAGTTATGTGTGGACATGGATCTGGCCTTTTATCATTCCCCCGCTGTTGACTTACACAAATGGTACAGAAAATACGGAGGAAAACATTGGTCGTGCAGAAGACGCAAGCTGTCGCTTTCTCACTCACTCAGTCGTTATAATAAACATTCCACACAGTAGGACACTCTATAGTGAGCAGTAATTTGACATGTTGGGACACTTATGAATGCATTCATGCCAGTAAAAAGTAAATATAGTGCATTATATACAGTATGTTGGACACAATATTCTGCCACAGTGGTTCTGGACTCAATCTCTTCCTCACAAGCTCAGGGAAAACCCGGTCTACTGTTCCAAGGAGACAAAAAACAAACCCAAAAAAAGCTCCTATCTTAACTCAAATACAAAATATGTAGGCTATGTACCCAAGCGGTGCAAGTGTGAACAAATACAAACATTCTCTATGGCAACGCTCTGGCATTTGTTAGCATAGTTGTTATATTGTGCAGGAAATGGATCGGATTACTGGAACCAAAGGGTTTGAATCTGGTGTATTGGAAAGGCATTTTCAACCCTGCGTAGAGCTTCTCTCTACTCAATGTACATAGCGCTGTGTTTGATAGCATGACTGTGTATTCTGTGTGACTGGAGAGCACAGTGAGAGCAAGTGTTTTTCATTGTATGGAAATGCAGTAGTTGCATTTTCATGCATACGATTTTAAAACAAATCTAACGTGCAACTTTTCTGTAGTGTGGGCGATTTCTTTATGTGCATTTTTGTAGCTCATTTCCTTTTTGAGATGTGACTTTTTCTATCTCTGTTGCAACATCTTATAGCAAGCATTTGGATACAGTAACCCACTAAAATGATCAAAATACTTTGCATCATCTTTGTGTCAAAGAAAAACCAACTCTGAACACAACGACGGCTGCTAATTTCATGGAATTTGTAAAACCATCTCCCAAAGTCACATTTCTGTTCTCATCAACAAGCCTCTGATTGTCACTTTAGCTTAGCATCCATTTGATTTAATAATGTATTCAGAAGTTAGGACACGTCTCTGCATGTGTGACTGTATTTGTGCGTAATATGCTTGTATGCGTGGGCGAATTGGCAAAGTGTCCCCTCTGAAGAGTGCTTGTTGTGTGGCATTCTCTCTTGATTTCATGCTTTGCTGATGGAAAATTAGGCCCTGGCGTATCTCTGCATGAAGAGGAGGTGTAGGAGGAGGAGGAGTGCTGATGGCTGCTGTTATTGCCTCAGGACACTCTGCCCGACAACAAGAAAACTAGAGCGATGAGGAGGGAGGGAGGCTGTGTCACTGGCTGCTAATGCACTCTAAACAAGATGATGAGACACATGGAATCCCCAATGTGACGCCAAGGAGCCTCAGAAAAGAACATCTCTTTAACTCTCTCTTTCTATCTCTTCCCCCATCTTTTTTTCCCTCCACATTGTTGCAAAGTGCAGTTATGAGTCTGGCATTCTGAAACATTTTAAATGTACGCTGCCTGTTTTTGTGGGGATTTTGAATGGCACATAGATGTGTTGAGGAGTTCATTTGCATATGTTTTTTTGCGTGTTTTTTTTGCCTGTCTGTTGCCCAATGAAGCTCTGAGGATAAAGTGCTTAAAGAACTGCAGGCACTTCACTTAAGTTGTTTGGTTGTTCAAAGATACGCCACAATACACCGCTAGTTGAAATGCAGCTCAGCCCACTGTCAGATGTGTGAGAAGCATTTTGGAGGCAAAGAAAAAAAAAAAAAAAAAAAATTATAATCCTGCTATGTTATGTAAGTGGAATGATATTATAATGTATATATGATTATATAATGTCGGGTGCCTGTGTTTATCATGTCACAAGGATCAAACATCGCACAAATAATTGCAAAACTATATGCTGTATATGATATGCTATAAAGTCAAAGAAATTACATTTTCAGAAAAAAATGTTGTTTAACACACAAGGTGTTTTAAAAGGCAAAATGGTATCTTTAGTCCAATTGAGTTTATGGGTTTTATTATTTATGTTAATACAGCACTAAACTGTTTTAATTTGTGATGCTCATCAGCACAAATGAGCACATTTCAGAAGATTTTACTTTTTGGTCTGTAAAAAGTGTGAGTAAGAGGTGTCTGTGGATTTAAATCCATTATGTCTCTAGGCAGCGTTTTATGGTTATTTTTTTGTTATTTTTATTTTTAATTAACAGCAAGATCACCCAGCTTCATGCATCCTGTTTCCAGAAATGCTGAATTTGAGTTCTCCATAATGAGCATTTTCTGGAGGAATTTTTGGGGTTTCATACTGAGATTGGTGGTCGACAAGGTCTTTCCTGTCTTAAAAGGGAAAACAGTTTACTCATTGAACAACAAGAAGGGAAATGAAAGGGGAAAAGAGCAGAGAGAGTGCAAAAGGGAGCATGGCAGGGTCTAGATGTAAAATTGTCCATAACACCTGGGGCCACTCAGTGCAATGACGCACAAAGAAGAACGCTGGCTGTGGGGACTGGCATACACTAGCCACATCTGGACCAGTTTGCCATCACGAAGGGGCTGGATTGAGCTGACTGCTCTCACTGGATTGGACTTGACTTTATGTAGTGTATGACTGGAGTCGTCAAGGCTGTTTACAGCATCTATTTCCTACCTTTTCTCACGCTACAAGTTGAAAAACAAATATGCAAGAGGCTGCAAAGAATGCAGGAGATAGATGGCATAGATATACTGTACATTTATCAATAGGTCATCTCCTTTCCTTTCTTTTCTTTCTCACTCCAGAATCCTGTAATTGAAGTTAGAGCAAGTTTAGGATCTGAGATTAGCAATCTTAAGTGAACGTTTGAGCCCTGCGCCTTCCATCTGCAGCAATCACTGAAACTCTAATATTCTATTTCCACAAAGTAATCACTGAGGAAGTTAGGGGAATCTAACTCATTCCAGCCCATCTGAGTCCACAGATAAATCAATATTCACAGACAGAGCCTAATATTTGGTGTGGGATAAGACTTTTTTTGTATGATCTCATAAGCAAATGGTGCTGGAAAGGACTTTTGAGGATTGAGGGGAAAGACATTTGAACCTCAAAGGCACAGTCAAACCACTGTGAGCCAAGACTTAATTACAATGACCTTACAACAGGGCAGTAGCCTAAAGCCATGCATCCAGGCTAACCTAGCACCACCCCCAGTGCACAATACACCCCCTGCCGCCATCAGACCTGATAAATGAGTTATTTTCCTTGATTGCTGCATCAGGGCTGAGAGTGGGAATTGGGCAGAGAGGAAAGGGAGGGAGAGGAAAAGAAGGAAAGAAGTGAAGGAAGGAGAACTGGGGAGAAAGTGAACGGGAAGCGGAGAACAGTGCCGCTCCGATAAACTGCAGTAGTGATAGAGGTTGGTGCCATAACTCCGCAGGCAACAGCTCCTGGTTGTAGTATGAATTTGTATCTCTCTGAAGCTTCTTTGTCTTTACAATTTGACTTTTTTTTTTTTTTTTTTTTTTTTTGGCATTTTTTAGGCCTTTATTTATATAGGACAGCTGAAGAGACATGAAAGGGGAGAGAGAGAGGGAATGACATGCAGCAAAGGGTCGCAGGGTGGAGTCAAACCTGCGGCCGCTGCTTCGAGGAGTAAACCTCTATATATGGACCTGCTCTACCAGGTGAGCTACCCAGGCGCCCACTATTTGACTTTCTACTGTTTTTTAACATGTACAATGCACATTTGTACATTGTATAATAACCAGACAAAGGGCGTAGTAATTATCTAAGGTCAGTAAACAAGAACCAATAGCAGCTTCTTTGTCCAATGCCTTTCAGTTTAATAGTTTGTCTCTGTAAGTAGGAAAAAACATTTCCCACACACTAAAATATCCCTTTTAAAGCTTAAAATGTGTCTATGGCTTGGTGATCCATGTACTTTTGAAAACATCTCAAATATCACCGTCGGTTAGCCTGAGAAATATATGATTATCGAGCTACACAAGTAGGTATCCCTTCCTGAAAAGTTGCAAGAAAGACATAGTTTTGACCTGACAAGAATAACATGTAGATTCAGCTTATTGTTACTGTCATGAGGAGTCTTCTGGCCCAATAGAAGGTCTGTAAGCGGATCCTCAAAGTGCCCAACTGATGCTCAGTCAAAGCTCCATGAATTTCATTCACATACACTGTAACTTATTGGTTTTTACCAGGGGCTGATTTACTCGCTTTGTGAGTCAAGCATACTGTACACACACACACATGCACACACATTGACAGCCTCCCAACGTTTGCAATTTGCATTCCGCACTCTCTCCATCACTCTCTATTTCTAAGAGTCACTGGCTGCCACGAGTTGAACTTGGTTTTTGATTAAGTGTTTGTAGGTAGCGCCTCGGGCCCCGTCTCTCATAGATAAGAAGCAGTAATCCTGGGATGTGTGTTATTGTCTGTTTTCTGGAGGATTCTGTGGCTGTCTGCCGTGGGACTGAGAATGGCTTTAAAATTCAAGAATTTTAATTTTGCTATATTTTCCCAGCTGAAAAATGAAGTGTCATTAACTTCCTGTCCTCGCTTTTATTTTTTGAATGAGGTTTTAAATGAGCCCCTTTTCTCTTTAAGTCGATTACATGTCAGATTTCTAACGACAAAACAAATCAGAAGTCAGCACGAGCACTTAATCTCATTCATCATCTCTATTTAAGATCAAAACATCTGATGAGTAGATTATTTTTTCTTTTCCCTGAAGAGGATCCCTCTTTCCAAAAAAAAAAAAAGAGGAAGTGTTCCCATGTTTGACAGCATGCCAGTCTTAACAAAGGGGAAATGCTGAGTTCCCTTTAATAGATCTATATTCATTTTCAAATGAGTTGATTAGCCAGCACAATGTCATTGGATTCAGGGGCCCATTACACATTTATGATGGTAAATTACTGAACATTTACAATCCAAATGAAATTTCATGAGGAGGGGATATTGAAAAAATGGAGGGAGAGAGAGACGCTTTGCGTTCATCCCTGTAGCCTTGCCTCATTGCGTCTCTCTTCCTCTCCCTCCCTCCCTGTCTCTCTCCTTCTCTCTGTCTCCCCACTCTCTTTCCTTCTGTCTCTCGCACGCTCTCTCCACTCTTGTCTGTTTCTTTCTCACATATCACATCAGTGCCCCCTGTGGTCCAACTGGGCATCACATAAGGGTCTGAAGCTGTGTTCACTCGCACAGCTCTGTCGCTGACATTTTAGTGTGCTGTTTTTCACGCTGCCATCCAGATAATAATGGCTTATCCACAGGTACGCTTACAGGTAAACATTCAGTGATGGTGGTTTTCTCCCTAAAAGTGTTGAGATGCAGACCGAGTGCGGTGAAAGGATGGATGTCTGGTGCTGAGGAGGGTTCTTCCCCCTCTGTCTTCGGTGTAGTGTTACATGTAGGTTCAAACGTCCTATAGATCCCTGAGCAAACACCTCTCCTCTCCAATCAGCCCTCAGCACTGTGCGGCCCTGTCACTGCGTCCACATCAATATTTTATTTTGGCAAATTTGCAGTGACATGCATTAGTACAATTAGGGGCAAGTTTTTACTTGGATTCCCATCTTCTACAAGGAGAGAAAGTGATAAAGGGAAGCTGAACTCTCTCTCTTATCTCCTTACTCTCTCTATCCCTCTCTCCCTCTCTCTCTCCAGCATGGCTGGTTCGTTCCTCAGCCCTCCACCTCTAAATAATTCATCATCCAATCAATCATTTTCTCTTTGTTTTGGGCCCCAGTGCCTGAGATGAAACGGCCTGCTGCCAAAGCTGCTTTGCCTCATCTGAGGCCTGGAAAACATGATCTGCTGCTGAGATTACAACACACACACACAAACACACGCACACGCATACGCACGTATGTGCTGGTACCACATCTTCACTGTTGGGGAGTCATACACATTAATACAGATAAGATAGCCGCACACACACTGTATGCAGAGAAGAGTTTTTACATTTGACTCAAAATGACAGCAGATATTTTGAAAGTTAAGCCTTTGTGACCATAAACCTAAAAATTTCCATACATCCAAAAATTTTGAGAAAAGAAATAAAACCAAAATGACTGGCTCAGTTTCCATTAACATATTTGTATGTATTGTCAGCTGTCATTCAGCCTATTATGAGAAATAAAGAACTAACGTAACATATAGTATTTACAAGGGTCAGAACATTAGAAGTCTATAGTCTTTGTTATTTTCATCGTGTCAAACAGATGTACTGTGTGATGATGTGTGGGCATTGTGGTTTTTATTTTTTATATTTTAGCTGTTTTCTGCAATAGAAAATAGGTGATTCTACTTATTTAACTGTGTTCAACTTTGAACCTTTTTTTTGTTTTTTAATGGCATGCCATCATAAGGGAGTTCTGTAATAGAAAACCGACTGTGTCTGATCTCCCAGCTGTAACACTCGGGTTTGGTTAGCTTATCTAAAGGGCCTGTCTCCACCTTAAAGCCTGTGTGGAGGCAGCCTTAATAGGGGGAAATGTCTTGGACAAGTGATTTGAAGATATTTTGCTTCATCCCTTTGGAGCGCTCTGCAGGTGATGCCGCGAATGTCTTCTTCGTTTGATGTCGAACAACACAGATCCGCTATTGAGTGATAGCTTCAAATGCGGAAAGACTGAGACCGTACGTGCTGCTCCCCCTACTTGAGCTACATCAGAGGAAACTGACATCTATTATGGTAAAGAAAAGACAAGTGTTTGAAAAATTCAAGTACGCACATTGCAGAAGTGTCAGGATTTTTACAGAGTGCAATTTTCTTTTTTTTCACTCTTTTTTTGTTAACAAGGTGGTTTTTAAGCCAAGCATGTCTATATGAACTCTGTTGGATAGAGCATGAAAGGACGCTGCTAGCCCATCATGGTAATATTTTAGCCCCTTAAAGAAGTCACCACAAGTCCCTTGTGTCCTCCTAACAAGAGGAGATTAAACCCTGAGACTTTGAGCTCAAATTCAAGCAGTTTTATCTGCTCACTTTCTATCCAACTTTTTGGTCAAAAAAGAGACTGATGTGATCGAACAAAGGAGTCTTCATTCTTAGCTTCTACCTTACTTCTTTTGATTCACCAAAACTACTTTTGTCACAATTAACAAACATTTTCTAGTGGTTTTGTTTGTGTGAGTTTGCGCTGGGAATTCTGCTGCAACCAAATGTATTATTCTGCAGGACATTTGCGTAACTGATACATTTGAATTTTGTGATTTGTTTTGACTTTTTAATTCAGACTATTAAAATTCATTATACATTTGTACTTGACTTGAAGCTGAGCATGGGCGTTCATTTGCATGCATTTGGGTGGCTGTTCTCTTCCCTGCGCCTTAAATATCTACGGTGTGTTACATTGCCATCATATACAGTGGTGCTCATAAGTTTACACACCCATGCTAAAGTTGACTAAAAAGAGGAATAAAAAATCATCTTTTGGAAATTGATCTTAATACCTTAATTTAGAAAATTAAAACACCAATTTTCTTTGTGAATGAATAGTGTATTGTAAATAAATAAATGTTCTTCCTTAAAATACAGAGGGCATAAGTATACATACCCCTATGTTAAATTCCCATAGATTTTTATTTTTAAAGGCCAGTTATTTCATGGATCCAGGATACTATGCATCCTGATAAAGTTCCCTTGGCCTTTGGAATTAAAATAGCCCCACATCATCACATCCCCTTCACCATACCTAGAGATTGGCATGGTTTTATTTCAGTTAGCCTAACCGGCAATTTCCACTGGATGCGGAACGTCTGCGGAACGTCTCCGGAACGTCGACGGAGTCATTAGGTTTCCATTAAAGTCAATGTGTGTATTTCCACTGACTGCAGAACGTCTGCGTCCCTACT